>NC_071467.1:307500-505370 GCF_028500815.1 Rissa tridactyla | reverse complement strand
CGAGGAGGGATGGAGGGGGGGTCTGGGGGGGACAGGAGGGGTCTGGGGGGAATGAGAGGGCCCTGGGGGGTCCGAGGAGGGATGGAGGGGGGATCTGGGGGGACAGGAGGGGGATGGGGCAGGACAGGGGGTCAGGGGGGGATCCAGGGGAGGACAGGAGGGGTCTGGGGGGGGATGGGGGAGATAGGGGGGGACAGGGGGTACTTGGGGGGGGGGGGTCCGGGGGGGGACAGGGTGGAACAGGGGGGTCTGAGGGGAATGAGAGGGGCCTGGGGGCTCCCGGGAGGGACGGGGGGGGGGGGGTCTGGGGGGCCTGGGGGGGGGGTGCTGGGACCCCCGTCCCCGCTGTGACGCCGTCCCGTCCGTGTGTCCCCCCCTTCCCCCCCAGATCACGGTGCACAAGGGGGACGCCTGCGCCCTGCTCAGCAACGCCCAGCCCCACAAGTGGAAGGTGCTGAGCGCCGGCGGCGCCGAGGCCATCGTCCCCTCCGTCTGCTTCCTCCTGCCGCCCCCCAACGCCGAGGCCCTGGACGCCGTGCACCGGTGAGCGCCGCCGGCGCCGGGGCGGGGGTCTCAGCCCCTTCTCCTTGCCCCCGCTGACACCCCCCTCTCCCCAGGCTGGAGACCACCCACCAGCAGCTCCTGCTCCTCTGGCACCAGCTGCACCAGGAGATGAGGACCCTGCTCTCCTGGCAGCACCTCACCCGCCACATCCAGCAGATCCAGTCCTGGTCCCACCTAACGGTGCGTCTGCGTGTCCCCCCTCCCCGTCACGGTGCCGGCGCGGGGGTCCCCGCCGCGGCGGTGGGGGCTGACGGCAGCCTTTCCTTCCCCTCCCCGCCCCCAGTTCCGCACGCTGCCGGCGGAGGAGTGCCGGCAGGTCCTGCGCGGGCTGGAGACCCACTACCAGGAGTTCCTGCGGCACAGCCAGGACTCGCAGGGCTTCCAGCACGACGACCGCCTGCGCCTGGAGCGGGACTACCAGGCCTGCACCCACAAGTACGAGCTGCTGCTGCGCAGCCAGGAGAAAGGTGAGACCCCCGTCGCGGCGGGGGGAGCCACGGATGTGTCCCAGAGCTGGACACGGAGATGCTGGGAGGGCTGGAGCCCCTCTGCCGTGGGGACAGGCTGGGAGAGCTGGGGGGGTTCAGCCTGGAGAAGAGAAGGCTCCGGGGAGACCTTCCAGCCCCTTCCAGCCCCTCAAGGGGCTCCGGGAAAGCTGGGGAGGGACTCTGGAGCAGGGAGGGGAGCCACGGGACGAGGGGGAAGGGTTTTAAACCAAAAGAGGGGAGATTGAGATTAAAAATAAGGCAGAAATTCTCCACGATGAAGCTGGTGAGCCCCTGGCCCAGGTTGCCCAGAGAAGCTGTGGCTGCCCCATCCCTGGAGGGGTTCAAGGCCAGGTTGGACGGGGCTCGGGGCAACCTGGGGTAGTTGAAGATGTCCCTGCCCGGGGCAGGGGGTGGAAAAAGAGGATCTTGCGGGTCCCTTCCCACCCAAACCTTCGGGCGATGCTGTGGTTGCCCAGGTGGCCCCGTGGCTGTTCCGTCGTTGTCTGTCTCCCCAAAACCCCTTTGGGGCGGTCGCGGCCGTCACGAGCAGACGCACCCAGGGTGACCAGCCGGGGGTCATCGCTTGGGCAGGGTTACGGGAGATAAAGCTCAGGTTGGGGGTGCACGCCATCGCCCCCCTCCTCCCTGCCGCCCCCTGCTCCCTGCGGCGTCCCCGGGGACGCGGACGGGGCGAAGGGAGCGGGAGGGCGCTCACCCCATCCCCGCCGTCCCCCCAGGAGAGCAGGAGGAGTCCCTCTGCAAGAGCTACATCTCCCAGCTGAAGGACATCCGCCTGCAGCTGGAGGGCTGCGAGACCCGCACCATCCACAAGATCCGTCTGCCCCTTGACAAGGACCCGGCCAAGGAGTGCGCCCAGCGCATCACCGAGCAGCAGGTACCTGCACACGGGCACCTCGGCGCCCGCCACGGGGCTGGAGACCAGCCGCCCGCACGCTGGTGGGCTGTGGACCTGCTCCGGGGTCGGGGGTGGCCGCGTCCCGGCCGGCAGGACCCAGCGTTCGGCACAGTGTTACGTGGGGGGACCGGCCACGGGTTGGTCTTGGCCGCCAACGGCAGCGAGGACCCTCCTCTCCCTGCAGCAAATCCACCTGGAGCTGGAGGGCATCAAGAAGAACCTGGACAAGGTGAGCGAGAAGACGGAGAAGGTGCTGGCGCAGGCAGAGCCGGCCGACTCGGCCCCCGTCCTGCGCTCCGAGCTGGAGATCACCCTGCAGAAGATGAACCAGGTGTACAGCCTCTCCACCATCTACCTGGAGAAGTGAGTGTGTGTGTCCCCTGCGCCGCGTCGGGGTCATCCCCCCTCCGGGGACAACCGCTGGAGCCGCCGCGACGGGGTGGGCTGGGGAGGTCGGGAGGAAGGGGCCGAGGGAAGAGCTGCGGATGGCCAGCAGGAGCAGGGAAGTGATGGTGCCTCTGTACTCGGCACTGGTGAGGCCTCACCTCGAGTGCAGTGTTCAGTTCTGGGCCCCTCTGTACAAGAGGGACATTGAGGTGCTGGAGCGTGTCCAGAGCAGAGCTGCCAGGCTGGGGAGGGGTCTGGAGACCAGGGCATATGAGGGAGCTGGGCATGTTCAGCTTGGAGAAGAGGAGGCTGAGGGGAGACCTCATTGCCCTCTACAACTCCCTGAAAGGAGGGTGCAGAGAGGTGGGTGTTGGCCTCTTCTCCCAGGTGAATAATGACAGGCCCAGAGGAAATGGTCTGAAGCTGCGGCAGGGGAGGTTTAGATTAGAGATTAGGAAGAATGACTTTACTGAAAGAGTGGTCAGGCACTGGCACAGCCTGCCCAGGGAGGGGGTTGAGTCACCATCCCTAGAGGTATTTAAGAAACGTCGAGATGTGGCACTTCAGGGCACGCTCTAGTGACAGGGATCGTAGGTTGTTTGGTTGGACTCGATGATCTCAAAGGTCCTTCCCAACCATGAAGGTTCTGCGATTCCGTGATTCTATTCTGTGGCATCTGCCGGTGCTTCTCTAAGGCCTTTGCCAGGGTCCCCCCCACCATCCTTCTCTCTAAATTGGAGAGAGATGGATTTGATGGGTGGGCTCTTCGGTGGATGAGGAATCGGTCGGATGGTTGGTCGGATGGTCACATCCAGAGGGTGGTGGCCAACGGCTCAGTGTCCAGCTGGAGATCGGTGACAAGTGGTGTCCCTCGGGGGTCAGTGCTGGGACCAGCACTGCTTAATATCGCCATCAGCGGCACGGAGCGTGGGATGGAGCAAACCCTCAGCACGTTTGTGGGTGACGCCAGGCTGTGCGGGGCGGGGACACGGCTGAGGGACGGGACACCACCCAGAGGGACCTGGACAGGCTGGAGAGGTGGCCCCACGGGAACCTCCTGGGGTCCAACCGGGCCCAGTGCAGGGTGGGGGCAGCCCCCGGTGCCAGCCCAGGCTGGGGGTGGGGGGATGGAGAGCAGCCCTGAGAGAAGGGCTTGGGGGGCTGGGGAGGGGGGAAACGCTGCCCATGAGCCGGCACCGTGCGCTGGCAGCACAGAAAATCTCCTGGGAGACCATGGAGCCCCTTCCAGGCCCTAAAGGGGCTCCGGGAAAGCTGGGGGGGGGCTCTGGAGCAGGGAGGGGAGCCACGGGACAAGAAACAGTGGTTTTAAGGTAAAAAAGGGGAGATTTAGACTAGATCTAAGGAAGAAATTCTCTCCTGGGAGGGGGGTGAGCCCCTGGCCCAGGTTGCCCCAAGAAGCTGTGGCTGCCCCATCCCTGGAGGGGTTCAAGGCCAGGCTGGACGGGGCTCGGGGCAACCTGGGCTGGTGGGAGGTGTCCCTGCCCAGGGCAGGGGGTGCCACTGGGTGGGCTTTAAGGTCCCTTCCCACCCAAACCCTTCAGTGACTCTATGACACGGGCTGTGCCGGCATGTCCTGCCCTTCCCGTCCGACCGTCCCCTCTCTCCACAGGCTGAAGACCATCAACCTGGTGATCCGCAGCACTCAGGGGGCGGAGGAGCTGGTCAAGAAGTACGAGGACCAGTTGAAGGACGTGCAGACCGTGCCAGCTGACCTCAAGGAGCTGGAGGCCAGCAAGGCCGAGCTGAAGGTAAGGGCTGGGGCGTCACCGTGCCGGGGGGACGGCCAGGGGTGCCGGGGGACGGCCAGGGGTGCCGGCGGTGCCGGGGCTGACCCCCGCTTCTCCGTCTGCCGCAGCGGCTGCGCGCCCAGGCCGAGGGGCACCAGCCCTTCTTCAACACGCTGGAGACCGACCTGAGCAAGGCCAAGGAGGTCAATGAGCGGATGGTCCGTGGCCACAGCGAGCGCGACGTGGACCTGGACCGGTACCGGGAGCGGGTCCAGCAGCTGCTGGAGCGCTGGCAGGCCGTGCTGGCCCAGACTGACCTGCGGCAGCGCGAGCTGGACCAGCTGGGCCGCCAGCTGCGGTACTACCGGGAGAGCTGCGACGGGCTGCTCCGCTGGATCCAGGACGCCAAGCAGCGGCAGGAGAAGATCCAGGCGGTGCCCATCACCGACAGCCAGACCGTGCGGGAGCAGCTGCTGCAGGAGAAGGTGAGGAAGAGGCGGTGAGGGACCTCAGGAGGTTCAACAAGGGCCAGGGCAGGGTCCTGCCCGGGGGGGGAACAGCCCCAGGGACCGGGACGGGCCGGGGAGACCCGCTGGGAACCAGCTCTGCGGGGAGACCTGGGAGTCCTGGGGGACACCAAGTTGCCCGGGGGCCGGCGACGTGCCCTCGTGGCCGACGCGGCCAACGGTCTCCTGGGGGGCACGGAGCAGAGCGTGGCCGGCAGGCGGGGGGAGGTTCATCCTCCCGCTCTGCTCTGCTCTGCTCTGCCCTGGGGGGGCCACAGCTGGAGCACTGGGGCCGGTGCCGGGCCCCCCAGTTCCGGCGGGACGGGGAACTGCTGGGGAGAGTCCGGCGGGGGCCGCGAGGATGACGAGGGCCGGGAGCGTCTCTGTGCTGAGGAAGGGCCGAGGGATTTGGGTCTCTTCAGCCTGGAAAAAAGACGAGCGAGGGGGGGTCTCGTCAGCGCCGATAAACACTGCAAGGGGGGGTGGCAGCGGGACGGGGCCGGGCTCTTCCCGGTGGTGCCTGGGGACGGGACGAGGGGCAACGGGCACAAACTGGGACACGGGAAACGCCAAAAAAAGGAGGAGAAAGGTCTTTGGGGCGAGGGCAGCAGAGAGGTGTGGGGTCTCCGTCTCTGGAGATCTTCCAAACCCGCCTGGACGCACCCAACCTGCTCCGGGTGACCCCGCTGCCGCCGGGGCTGGGATGGGGGGGTCTCTGAAGGTCCCTTTTTTCCCTAAAATCCTGGGATTCTGTAAGTGCCGGCACTGGGGCGAGCGGGGCCGGTGCACTCGTCTGTCCCTGGCCGTGGCGGGGCGGCCACGGGGCGGCTGAGCTCACCCCGGCGTGTTTCCCCAGAAACTGCTGGAGGAGTGCGACCGCAACAAGGAGAAAGTGGAGGAGTGCCAGCGCTACGCCAAGCAGTACATCGACGCCATCAAGGTGCGCTCGGGGCTGTCCCCCCCCTGGGGTGCCGGGGCAAATGGCGGGGGGAGGGCTCGGGAGGGGCCGGGGGGGCTCGCTGGGGACGTGGCTGGCGAGCTGAGGACCCCTCTCGCCCGCAGGACTACGAGCTGCAGCTGGTGACCTTCAAGGCGCAGGTGGAGCCGATGGCCTCTCCGGCCAAGAAGCCCAAAGTGCAGTCGGCATCCGACAGCATCATCCAGGAGGTGAGGGGGGGCCCCGGAGGCCGCAGCTCCTTCCCCGGGAGCCGGGGGGCTGCAGCCCCTTGCCGAAGGGGTGGGCACGGCGGGGCTGGCCCGCGGGCTCGCCTCCCTCCGGCCCCGCCGCCGCCGGGGTGCCGGGGTTGACCATTGCTGTCCTCCGCAGTACGTGGAGCTGCGGACGCGGTACAGCGAGCTGACCACGCTCACCAGCCAGTACATCAAGTTCATCACCGAGACGCTGCGGCGGCTGGAGGAGGAGGAGGTAGGGACGCGGCGGGCGCGCGGGGGTGGCATGCCTCCAGCTGCGTCACGGCGGGGAACGCGGTTCATGGTGACTGCCGGCCCCCCCTCCATCACTAACGCTGGCCCACGGCCGCTAACCCCGCTCCCGGCTGGGCTCCCCGGGACCGAAGCCGCTGGCTCTGGGCGCAGCGGGTCTCCGAGCGCAGGGGGCCGGCGCGTAGAGCCGGCTCCGGGCACCGCCGGGCTCTGGCGTGACTGGTGGTAGGAGGCACTTCCCAGATACACGTAGCGCGGTCGGCATCTGCCTTGGCATGACGGCTGTGCTGGGGCGCGGCGGGGCCGGGCCCTCGCCTGTCCTCTCTCTCCGTAACCTCTCTAACTCTTGGTTTCTGCCCTTGGAAGTCGAGCCGCTTTGCCAGTGCTTTGTCTTGGGGGATGTTTGTGTTGGTGGGGAATCTAATGGAGGGTAAAAAACCAGGATGACTCTGGCATCCCTGCACCAGGTACTCACTCTGCGCATGTGCCCCCCCCCTCCCCACGCCACCCCTCCGCCTTACCCCATGGCCGCCAGCAGCCTGCGCTTCCCCCCGCCGCACCCCCCGCTCTCCGGAGAGCCCCCGCGCTCCTCGCCCTGCGCTGCCCTCGCTGCGCCTTTGGGGACCCGTCCCCGTGGCACGGGCGTCCTGCTCACCCGCACGCGCTGCCCGAGCCCGGGCGCTGCCTCGCTCACGGTGCATGCGGCACGAGCGCTCTGCGGCACGGCCGCAAGCCACGCACGAGCCACGCGGCCCTTCGGCAGCTGGAATGGGCAGTGAGGGCGGGATTTGGGCCACCTGGGCCAGCATGGGCCGGAGCTTGGGTTGCTCTCCACGTCGTCGCGGCTTTCCCGGCAGGGAAAGCTCCGCTGGCACCTCCCTCCCTCGGCACCCGCTCCCCTCTGTCCCGCTCTCCCCGGTGCTCCGGCTGCCTCTGTCGTTCCCCCACGGTGATGGCTCTCCGTGCCGGCCCCTCTCGCCCGGGGAGCCCCGGCGAGCGCAGGAGGAGGCTCGGCAGCGGGCACGGTGCTGGTGTGCAAGCTGCTCGCGTCTGTCTCCATCGCCTGGGGCTTTGCTCGCGCTCCATCCCTTTCTCTGTGGTACGCGGGCCATCTTCGCTTCCGCACCGCTGTCTGGGTCCTGTCGCCTGTCCGCCCTGCGCTGCGCTGCGTGCGACACGGTAGTCGCGTGTCCCCTTGTCTGCCACGCGTCTTCTGGAAGCTGGCGTCACCGCCTCCAGCTCGTGGGGAGGCCCAGGGAGCCGAAGCCATTCCATGCGCATCCTCCGCCCCGCACCGTGCCGTCTCTCGGTGGTGCGTGGTTGTGGCCGGCGTTGACGCCGGGGGCTCGGTCGCATCCCTTGTGATTTCTCTCTTCTCTCCCCTCTCTCTTGTTTTCCCTGCACCCTCTTTCCCCTCCAGAAAGCCGCCGAGAAGCTGAAGGAGGAGGAGAGGCAGCGGCTGGCGGAGGTGGAGGCCCAGCTGGAGAAGCAGCGGCAGTTGGCCGAGGCCCACGCCAAAGCCAAGGCGCAGGCGGAGGCGGAGGCGCGGGAGCTGCAGCTCCGCATGCAGGAGGAGGTCACCCGGCGGGAGGTGGTGGCCGTGGACGCCGAGCAGCAGAAGCAGAACATCCAGCAGGAGCTGCTGCAGCTGCGGCAGAACTCCGACCACCAGATCCAGTCCAAGGTCAAGCTGATCGAGGAGGCCGAGTACAACCGCAAGAAGGTGGAGGAGGAGATCCGCCTCATCCGCCTGCAGCTGGAGAGCACCGAGAAGCAGCGGGCGGGCGCCGAGACGGAGCTGCGGGAGCTGCGGGCCCGCGCCGAGGAGGCCGAGCGGCAGAAGATGCAGGCGCAGGAGGAGGCCGAGCGCCTGCGCCGGCAGGTGAAGGAGGAGAGCCAGAAGAAGCGGGAGGCGGAGGAGGAGCTGAAGCGCAAGGTGCAGGCGGAGCGGGAGGCGTCGCGGGAGAAGCAGAAGGCGGTGGCCGACCTGGAGGAGCTGCGGCTGCAGGCGGAGGAGGCCGAGCGGCGAATGCGGCAGGCGGAGGCCGAGAAGGAGCGGCAGATCCAGGTGGCCCAGGAGGTGGCCCAGCGGAGCGCCGAGGCCGAGCTGCAGAGCAAGCGGCTCTCCTTCGCCGAGAAGACGGCGCAGCTGGAGCTGTCGCTGCAGCAGGAGCACATGGCGGTGGCCCAGCTGCAGGAGGAGGCCGGGCGGCTGAAGAGGCAGCAGGAGGAGGCCGAGCAGTCGCGGGAGGAGGCTGAGAAGGAGCTGGAGCGCTGGCGGCAGAAGGCCAACGAGGCGCTGCGGCTGCGGCTGCAGGCGGAGGAGGTGGCCCACAAGAAGGCGCTGGCGCAGGAGGAGGCAGAGAAGCAGAAGGAGGACGCAGAGCGGGAGGCCCGCAAGCGGGCCAAGGCGGAGGAGGCCGCCCTGCGGCAGAAGGAGCTGGCGGAGGAGGAGCTGGAGAAGCAGCGGGAGCTGGCGGAGGGCACGGCCCAGCAGAAGCTGGCGGCGGAGCAGGAGCTGATCCGGCTGAAGGCGGAGATGGAGAACGGGGAGCAGCAGCGCCTGCTCCTGGAGGAGGAGCAGTCCCGGCTGAAGGAGGAGGTGAGCCAGGCCATCCAGAAGAGGAAGGAGCTGGAGGAAGAGCTGGCCAAGCTGCGGGCCGAGATGGAGGTGCTGCTGGAGAGCAAGGCCAGGACGGAGGAGGAGTCGCGCTCCACCAGCGAGAAGTCCAAGCAGCGGCTGGAGGCCGAGGCCAGCAAGCTGCGGGAGCTGGCCGAGGAGGCCGCCCGGCTGCGGGCCCTCTCCGAGGAGGCCAAGAGGCAGCGGCAGCTGGCGGAGGAGGAGGCCGGCCGGCAGCGGGCCGAGGCCGAGCGCATCCTGAAGGAGAAGCTGGCGGCCATCAACGAGGCCTCGCGGCTGAAGGCGGAGGCGGAGATCGCCCTGAAGGAGAAGGAGGCGGAGAACGAGCGGCTGCGGCGGCTGGCGGAGGACGAGGCCTACCAGCGCAAGCTGCTGGAGGAGCAGGCGGCCCAGCACAAGCAGGACATCGAGGAGAAGATCGCCCTGCTGAAGCGCTCCTCGGAGAGCGAGCTGGAGCGGCAGAAGGGGCTGGTGGAGGACACCCTGCGGCAGCGGCGGCAGGTGGAGGAGGAGATCCGCGCCCTGAAGGCCAGCTTCGAGAAGGCCTCGGCCGGCAAGAGCGAGCTGGAGCGGGAGCTGAGCCGCATCCGCGGGGAGGCGGAGGAGGTGCAGCGCAGCCGGGAGCAGGCGGAGCGGGAGGCCGGCCGGCAGCGGGCGCTGGCGCTGGAGGAGGAGGCCCGGCGGCGGGAGGCCGAGGAGAAGGTGCAGGCCATCCTGGCGGCCGAGGAGGAGGCCGGGCGGCAGCGGCGGCTGGCCCTGGAGGAGGTGGAGCGGCTGAAGGCCATGGTGGAGGAGGCCCGGCGGCAGAAGGAGCTGGCGGAGCGGGAGTCGGAGCGGCAGATCCAGCTGGCGCGGGAGGCGGCGCAGAAGCGGCTGGCGGCGGAGGAGAAGGCCCACCTGGCCGCCGTGCAGCAGAAGGAGCAGGAGCTGCTGCAGACGCGGCAGCAGGAGCAGAGCCTGGTGGAGCGGCTGCGGGAGGAGGCCGAGCGGGCACGGCGGGCGGCCGAGGAGGCCGAGTTCGCCCGCAGCAAGGCGGAGCAGGAGGCCGGCCTCTCCCGGCAGCGGGTGGAGGAGGCCGAGCGGCTGAAGCAGCGGGCGGAGGAGGAGGCGCAGGCCCAGGCGCAGGCCCAGGCGGACGCGGAGAAGCTGCGGAAGGAGGCCGAGCTGGAGGCGGCCAAGCGGGCGCAGGCGGAGCAGGCGGCCCTGCGGCAGAAGCAGCTGGCGGACGCCGAGATGGAGAAGCACAAGAAGTTCGCCGAGCAGACCCTGCGGCAGAAGGCGCAGGTGGAGCAGGAGCTCACCAAGGTGAAGCTGCAGCTGGATGAGACGGACCACCAGAAGGGCATCCTGGACGAGGAGCTGCAGCGGCTGAAGGAGGAGGTGACCGACGCCGTCCGGCAGAAGGCCCAGGTGGAGGAGGAGCTCTTCAAGGTCCGGGTGCAGATGGAGGAGCTGGCCAAGCTGAAGAGCCGCATCGAGGAGGAGAACAAGGCGCTCATCCTCAAGGACAAGGACAACACGCAGAAGTTCCTGGCGGAGGAGGCCGAGAAGATGAAGCAGGTGGCGGAGGAGGTCGCCCGGCTCAGCGTGGAGGCCCAGGAGGCCGCCCGCATGCGCCAGCTGGCCGAGGACGACCTGGCGCAGCAGCGGGCGCTGGCGGAGAAGATGCTGAAGGAGAAGATGCAGGCGGTGCAGGAGGCCACGCGGCTGAAGGCCGAGGCCGAGATGCTGCAGAAGCAGAAGGACCTGGCGCAGGAGCACGCCAAGCGGCTGCAGGAGGACAAGGAGCAGATGCAGCAGCGCCTGGCCGAGGAGACCGAGGGCTTCCAGAAAACCCTGGAGGCCGAGCGCCGGCGGCAGCTGGAGATCACGGCCGAGGCTGAGCGCCTCAAGCTGCACGTGGCGGAGATGAGCATGGCCCAGGCCAAGGCCGAGGAGGAAGCCAAGCGCTTCAAGAAGCAGGCGGAGGAGATCAGCGGCAGGCTGCACGAGACCGAGCTGGCCACGCAGGAGAAGATGACGCTGGTGCACACGCTGGAGATCCAGCGGCAACAGAGCGACCAGGACGCCGAGAAGCTGCGGAAGGCCATCGCCGACCTGGAGCAGGAGAAGGAGAAGCTGAAGCAGGAGGCGGCGCTGCTGCAGCAGAAGGCGGAGGAGGTACTGGGCTACGGGTCCCCCTTAGCGCTGGTGGTGGTGGCCTTCCCTCTCCCCAGCTGCCCCACGCCACGTCCCGGCACAGCGGGGCTCTGGGAGGACCCGGTGTCTGTCCCCCCCCTGCCAGGGGTCACGGCGAGCGGCTGCTTGTGGGGCTGGATCCCATTGCGTGGGTCAAGGGCACGCACAGGGCCAGCGTCGCGTTCATCCCGGCAAACCCAGCGGGGAGGAGTCGGAGCGGGACTGTCCCACCCCCTGCCCTCTCCTGCTGCCGGCAGCTCCTGCTGCGGAGGGATGATCCCCGCCACCCGTATTCCGCTCCGTTAGACGGGAGCCGTCCCCAGCTCCCTGCCCCCCCCGCAGCAGAGCTCGTGTCTTGTCCCCGCTCGTTGCACCCGCGTGTTGTTTGCTGTGGCTCCCTAACCCTGGCTCTGCTCCCCTGACTCCTAACCTGCGTTAGCAGAGCGGTCGGGTGACTGCACCCCGACCGGCCCGTTGCCTCCCCTGCTGCCCGTCCCCCCAGCCCAGCCCGCCCCGCTGCCCCCCCGGCGCTGCCCTCCTGGGCAGGCAGTGCCACCTCACCCTGCTCTCCTCTCTCCCACCCCAGATGCAGGTGGCCCAGGAGGCGCAGCTCCGCCAGGAGACCCAGCTCCTCCAGCAGACCTTCCTGACGGAGAAGGACGCCCTGCTGCAGAAGGAGAAGTTCATCGAGGAGGAGAAAGCGAAGCTGGAGAAGCTCTTTAAAGACGAGGTGGACAAAGCCCAGAACCTGAAGGCGGAGCAGGAGCGGCAGCAGAAGGAGATGGAGCAGGAGAAGCAGCAGCTGAAAGCCATGCTGGACGAAGCCAAGAAGCATCAACAAGAAGCAGAGGAAAACGTCCGGCACAAGCAGGAGGAGCTGCAGCAGCTGGAAAGGCAGCGGCAGCAGCAGGAGAAACTCCTGGAAGAGGAGAACAAGAAGCTCAGGGAGAGGCTCGAGCAGATGCAGGAAGAGTACAAGGCCGCCCTGGCCCAGACACGGGAGATCATGATCCAGACGGACGACCTGCCCGAGGAGGCAACGGTTACGACGACGCAGCTGCCGGATATCAAAGCTGTGCCCAACGGCAGAGACGCGGTGGATGGCTTAGCGCAGAACGGGGAGCCGGAGTTTGCGTTTGAGGGCATCCGCCAGAAGGTGTCTGCAGAGAAGCTGGCTGATGCCGGCATTTTGAGCAAGGAGAACTTGGACAAGTTGACGAAGGGTGTTGTAAGTGTCGGCGAGCTCTCACAGAGGGAAGATATCAAGAAGTACCTGCAGGGCAACAGCAGCATCGCCGGTTTGTTAATCAAACCCACCAATCAAAAGATGAGCATCTATGAAGCCATGAAGAAGAAGCTGCTCAGCCCAGGCACCGCGCTGGTCCTCCTGGAGGCCCAGGCCGCCTCCGGCTTCATAATTGACCCTGTGCGAAACACGAGGCTCTCGGTGAACGAGGCGGTGAGAGAGGGAGTGATTGGGCCAGAACTGCACAATAAGATGCTGTCTGCTGAACGGGCGGTGACCGGCTACAAGGATCCTTACACGGGCGACAAGATCTCCCTCTTCCAGGCCATGACGAAGGATCTCATCGTCAAGGAGCACGGCATCCGCCTGCTGGAGGCCCAGATCGCCACCGGCGGCATCATTGACCCCGTCAACAGCCATCGCCTGCCTGTAGAAGCCGCCTACAAGCGGGGCTACTTTGATGAGGAGATGAACCAGGTCCTCTCCGACCCCACCGACGACACCAAGGGCTTCTTCGACCCCAACACCCAGGAGAACCTCACCTACCTGCAGCTCATGGAGCGGTGCGTGACTGACCCGGACACGGGGCTGTGCCTCCTGCCCCTCACTGACCAGGCGGCCAAAGCAAGAGAGCTGGTCTACACCGACAAAGAAGCTAAGGACGTCTTTAAGAAGGCCACGGTGACGGCACCCTTTGGCAAGTTCCAAGGGAAGACGATGACCATCTGGGAGCTCATCAACTCTGAATACTTCACTGAGGACCAAAGGCGAGACCTGATCCAGCAGTACAGGACTGGCAAGATCACGGTGGAGAAGATCATTAAGATCATCATCACGGTTGTGGAGGAAAGCGAGAAGAAGAGCCAGATGTGCTTCGAGGGCCTCCGGGCGCCGGTGCCCGCCGCGGAGCTGCTGGAAAGCAAAATCATCAACAAGGACCTCTACAACCAGCTGCACCAGGGCAAGAAGTCTGTGAAGGACGTGGCGGAGATGGAGTCCGTGCGGCAGTACCTGAAGGGCACGGATGCCATTGCCGGTGTCCTTGTGGAGTCGACCGGCCAGAAGTTCACCTTTTACGAGGCCCTGAAGAGAAACCTGCTGAAGCCAGAGATCGCCCTGTCCCTGCTGGAAGCGCAGGCTGCCACCGGCTACATCATCGACCCCGTGAGGAACAAGCTCTTCTCCGTTGACGAGGCAGTGAAGGCCGAGGTGGTGGGGCCGGAGTTTCACGAGAAGCTGCTGTCTGCAGAGAAGGCAGTGACTGGCTACAAGGACCCCTATACGGGCCAGACGGTTTCCCTCTATCAGGCGCTCAAGAAGGGCCTCATCCCCAGTGACACCGGGGTCCGTCTGCTGGACGTCCAGCTCGCCACCGGAGGCATCGTCGATCCCGTGAACAGCCACCGGCTCCCGCTCGAGGTCGCCTACAAGCGGGGCTACCTGGACCCTGAGATACGTGAGGCTCTGTCCGAGCTCCGAGATGACGTCAAGGCTTTCTATTGTCCCAACACCCAGGAGCACCTCACCTACACCCAGCTGCAGAAGAACTGCCACCGTGACAAGCAGACCGGCTTCTGCCTGCTGCCCCTGTCGGACAAAGCCATCCAGTCGCAGCAGGAGGAGGTCTACACGGACAGCCAGGCGAAGGAGTGCTTTGACAAGGCGACCATAGAGGTCCCAGTGGGCAGCATGAAGGGGCAGACAATGACCATCTGGGAGCTGATCCACTCCGAGTACTTCACGGAGGAGCACCGGCGGGAGCTGCTCCGACAGTACAAGACTGGCAAGGTGACCATCGAGAAGATCATCAAGATCGTGATCACCATCATCGAGGAGGCAGAGACCAAAAAGCAGGAGAAGCTGACGTTCAGCGGTCTCCGGGCACCGGTACCTGCCAGCGAGCTGGTGGAGTCCCGCATCATTAGCAAAGCCCAGTACGAGCAGCTGAAGGAAGGCAAGAAATCGGTGAAGGACCTCTCTGAGACAGATGCGGTGAGGAGATTCCTGCATGGCAGCGACTGCATTGCTGGCGTCTACGTGGAGGCGACCAAGGAGAAGCTGAACATCTACGAGGCCATGAAGAGGAACCTGCTGAGGCCCAGCACTGCCGTGGTCCTCCTGGAGGCCCAGGCAGCGACCGGGTTCTTGATCGATCCCGTGAAGAACCGGAAACTGTATGTCAACGAGGCCGTGAAGGCTGGTGTCGTCGGGCCTGAACTGCACGAGAAGCTGCTGTCGGCTGAGAAGGCCGTCACTGGGTACAAGGACCCCTACTCGGGCAACACCATCTCCCTCTTCCAGGCCATGAAGAAAGGACTCATCGTCAAGGAGCACGGCATCCGCCTGCTCGAGGCCCAGATCGCCACCGGCGGCATCATCGACCCCGTGCACAGCCACCGCCTCCCCGTGGAGGTGGCCTACCGCCGCGGCTACTTGGATGAGGAAATGAACCGGACCCTCTCCGACCCCACCGACGACACCAAGGGCTTCTTCGACCCCAACACCCAGGAGAACCTCACCTACATGCAGCTGAAGGAGAAGTGCATCGAGGATCCTGAGACGGGCCTGTATCTGCTGCCGCTGCGGGAGCCTGAGAAGCCTACAGTGGTGGAGACCACCCAGGTGTACACAGAAGCAGAGACGCGGAAGGTGTTTGAAGAGACGCAGGTGGACATCCCTGTGGGCAGCAGGGCGGGCTCCTCCATGTCGCTGTGGGAGATCATGCACTCGGACCTGCTGCCTGAGGAGCAGCGGAAGCAGCTCATGGCGGAGTTCCAGTCGGGCCGTGTGTCCAAGGAGCGCATGATCATCATCATCATTGAGATCATCGAGAAGACTGAGATCATCAGGCAGCAGAATCTCACCTCCTACGACTACGTCCGGCGCCGCATCACGGCCGAGGACCTCTACGAGGCCAAGATCATCTCTCAAGACATCTACAACCTGCTGAAGCAAGGCTCCAAAACCTTCCGGGAGCTCCTGGATGTGGAGACTGTCTGGAAGTACCTCTATGGGTCGGGCTGTGTGGCTGGCATCTACATCCCCTCTTCCAAACAGAAGCTCAGTATCTACCAGGCGCTGAAGAAGGGGCTGATCAACTCCGAAGTGGCCCGCTCCCTCCTGGAGGCCCAGGCTGCCACCGGCTTCATGATCGACCCCACGAAGAATGAGATGCTGACCGTTGATGAAGCGGTCAGGAAAGGCGTGGTGGGGCCCGAAATCCATGACCGCCTCCTGTCTGCGGAGAGGGCCGTGACCGGTTACAGAGACCCCTACAGCGAACAGAAGATTTCCATCTTCCAGGCCATGAAGAAAGACCTCATTCCCAGCGAAGAGGCCCTCAAGCTCCTGGACGCCCAGATAGCCACCGGTGGCATCATCGACCCTCACCTTGGCTTCCATCTGCCCCTGGAGGTGGCCTACCAGCGAGGCTTCATCAACAAGGACACCTACGACATGCTGTCCGAGCCCAGCGAGGTGCGAAGCTACGTGGACCCATCCACGGAGGAGAAGCTCAGCTACACGCAGCTCCTGAAGCGGTGCCGGAAGGACGAGAACACGGGGCTCCTCCTGCTGCCGCTCTGTGACACGAGGAAGCTCACCTTCCGCGGGCTGCGGAAGCAGATCACCGTGGAGGAGCTGGTCCTTTCACAGGTGATGGACGAAGCCACCGCCCAGCGCCTCCAGGAGGGCCTCACCTCCATCGAGGAGGTCTCTAAGAACCTGAAGAAGTTCCTGGAGGGCACCAGCTGCATTGCCGGCGTCTATGTGGACTCCACGAAGGAGCGGCTGTCCGTCTACCAGGCCATGAAGAAGGGTATCATCAGGCCAGGCACCGCGTTTGAGCTCCTGGAGGCGCAGGCAGCCACTGGGTACGTGATTGACCCCATCAAGGGCCTCAAGCTGACGGTGGAGGAAGCCGTGCGGATGGGCATCGTGGGCCCCGAGTTCAAGGACAAGCTGCTCTCTGCTGAGAGGGCGGTCACCGGCTACCGGGATCCCTACTCCGGAAAGCTCATCTCCCTCTTCCAGGCCATGAAGAAGGGTCTGATCCTGAAGGACCACGGGATCCGCTTGCTCGAGGCCCAGATTGCAACGGGAGGCATAATCGATCCCGAGGAGAGCCACCGCCTCCCTGTGGAGATTGCCTACAAGAGGGGCCTCTTTGATGAGGAGATGAACGAGATCCTGCTGGATCCCAGCGACGACACCAAGGGCTTCTTTGACCCCAACACAGAGGAGAACCTCACCTACCTGCAGCTGATGGAGCGGTGCATCACTGACCCGGAGACCGGCCTCTGCCTCCTGCCCCTGAAGGAGAAGAAGCGGGAGAGGAAGACCTCCTCCAAGTCCTCCGTCCGCAAGCGCAGGGTGGTGATCGTCGACCCGGAGACGGGGAAGGAGATGTCCGTGTACGAAGCCTACCGCAAGGGCCTCATCGACCACCAGACCTACCTGGAGCTGTCGGAGCAGGAGTGCGAGTGGGAGGAGATCACCACCTCCTCCTCCGACGGCGTGGTGAAATCAATGATCATCGACAGGCGCTCGGGGCGCCAGTACGACATCGACGATGCCATCGGCAAGGGCCTGATCGACCAGTCGGCCCTGGACCAGTACCGCTCGGGCACCCTCTCCATCACCGAGTTTGCTGACATGCTCTCCGGCAACATGAGCGGCTTCCGATCGCGGTCGTCCTCCGTGGGATCGTCGTCCTCCTACACCACCAGCCCGGCCCCCATGCGAACGCAGATATCCATGTGGAGCGACCCGACCGAGGAGACCGGGCCGGTGGCGGGCATCCTGGACACCGACACCCTGGAGAAGGTGTCCATCACGGAGGCGATGCGCCGCAACCTCGTGGACAACATCACGGGGCAGAGGCTGCTGGAAGCCCAGGCCTGCACCGGCGGCATCATCGACCCCAACACCGGGGACAAGTGCTCTGTCGCCGACGCGGTGAACAAGGGCCTGGTCGACAAGATCATGGTGGATCGCATCAACCTGGCGCAGAAGGCCTTCTACGGCTTCGAGGACCCGCGGACCAAGACGAAGATGTCGGCGGCCCAGGCCCTGAAGAAGGGCTGGCTCTACTACGAGGCCGGGCAGCGCTTCCTGGAGGTGCAGTACCTGACGGGGGGCCTGATCGAGCCCGACGTCGAGGGCCGCGTCTCCTTGGACGAGGCGCTGCAGAAGGGCACCATCGACGCGCGCACGGCCCAGAAGCTGCGGGACGTCAACACCTACTCCAAGTATCTCACCTGCCCCAAAACCAAGCTCAAGATCTCCTACAAGGACGCCATGGACCGAAGCATGATCGAGGACGGGACCGGCTTGCGGCTGCTGGAGGCCTCCTCCCAGTCCAGCAAGGGCTACTACAGCCCCTACAACGTCAGCAGCGCCGGGTCCACCTCCGGCTCCCGCTCGGGCTCCCGGACCGGCTCTCGCTCGGGCTCCAGGAGAGGGAGCTTCGACGCCACCGGCTCCGGTTTCTCCATGACCTTCTCGTCCTCCTCCTACTCTTCCTCCAGCTTCGGGCGCAGATACGCCGCGGGTCCGCCCGGTGCCGTGGAGGCGGCCGCCCTCGCCCCGTCCCTGCCGAGTGGGAGCTGCGGGCGGGAGGTGACCGGGGAGCGCCCCGGGACCCCCGGGACCCCGCTTTGCCTGGCCTGAAACCCGGGGGAACCCGCCGCCTCGCCCGCTCCGCATGTGGCAACGCTGCTGGCTAATCACTAGTATTTTTTTTTTTTAACTTTTAAACTCCATTCTTCTTCCAAAGCAGTGCCTAAAGTTTAACCAAAAAGACTAGACTAATATATTAATATATATGATTGTTCTGACAGTATTTGTATATTAAGAGATGAGAGAGAAAACACACTACCCTCCCCGACCTGCCGCCCCGGGAGCCCGCTGCCGTTCCTGCCCTCGGCAGCGCCGATGCCGCCCGGCCGCTCGGACACCGCGGGGCAGAGCCGGACACCAGTTCCGTCATCTTCATCTAACCACTGAGCGACTCTTTTGTAATTAACCCCGACGGCTTCACCCCCCCGCACCCCGAAGGAGGAGACCACCCTGTCCCCGCGGCGCACCGCAGCCAGCGGGATGGAGGAGGACATCACCGGCTCCGCACCAGACATCCAGACCCTCCGCACCGGCGCCGGAGCTGTCGCCCAGACCCCTTCCAGCCGCCCTCGGCATGGCACGGCACAGTGCGGCGAGGAGGGGTCTCTGCACCCCGGCCCCGCAGCTGCCCCGGCTCCCCGCCTTGGCCTCCTGGCACATCACCGCACCGCAGAGCCGGTGCCATGACCGTAAGTGCGCGCTGGCGCTGCCGGTTGCTTCTGCGCCGCGCGGAGGGACCTGCCGCCGCTTCGCCCGCTGAGGGGCTTCGCCGCGCGCCCCGCCGCCGCCTCCGCCAGCCCGCCGGGATGCTGCCGCCACGCTTGGCTCTCCCCGCCGGCGTGGCTGGTGCCGCCGCGCGCCGGCGTGGCCGCGCCTGCCGCTGCCCGCCCGCCCGTCCGTCTGTCTGTCTGTCTGTCTCTCCGTGTATCTGGGAAGTGCTCCGCACAAGGTTCATTTCTTACCGCTGACCTGGCTTCCTGAGTTGACAGGCGGCCGCCAGAGCCCGCGCTCGGCGGAGCCGGCGCTGCCAAAGCTTCCTGCGCCCAGACCCAGCCGCTGCCCGGCCATGCCCCCCCTCTCCGCGGGGGCTCTCTGGACCCCCCTGAGGGGCGCGGAGGCCGCGAGACCCCCGGTGCCCGGGGCGGGTCGTGGGACGCTGCGGCAGCCCGGCGTGCTCTCTTGTCATTAAAAAGGCGGATCCGCGTCAATCCGGACTCCTCTTTTCCTCCTCGGGGCAGTTCCTTCCCTCTCGGTCTTCCCTTCGCCCGTGATAACGCGCTCTCTCTCTGGCAGACCTCTTTTTCCAGTCCCACCGGAGAAGTCCCCGTGCCGATGGGCGAGTTCCTTAGCTGGGTCTCCGGCGTCAGCAAGTCGTGGATGGGCTCGAGGGGAGCGTGGGACGCGGCGGCTCCTCGGCCGCGCTCGCCGGCGCAGGTAACGCCAACCTTTCCAGTCTCTCTCTTCGGAGCCGGGGTTGCCGCTGGCGCACGGGGCTGGTGCTGGGGCTTTCGCTGGGCGCTGCGTTCTCCCGGCGGTGACACCGAGGTGTCCCGCGGGCGTCGTTCTCCCTCCAAGTAGTTTGGGATACGGCGGCCCACGGTGAAGGCTTGCTGGCCGTGGTTGTGCCGGGCCGGCGCTGCGCCCCGCGGTGTCGGTGTCGGAGGCGGCGCGGGGGCGAGCAGGCTGGCGCGGGGCGGGCGCGCGGCTCTGCCGGCTGGGCTCGATGGCTTCATCTCGTGGACCAGTCTTCTCCGTGTCTCATCCCATCTTTTCTGTTCGCTTTGTTTTAGTGTTGCTGGATGTCCATCCCAACTCCCCTCACCGCTGCCACGGAGCCCGTACCCCCCTCCCGGGGCAAGTGGGACCGCGCTTGAGGACGCGGGGACGCGCTCCCTCTCCCTTGGCACTTGCCGAGTCCCCGGGCAGAGACCCGGCACCGCGCTGCCAGGGCGCGGGGGCTGCCCGGCCGCACCGGAGCCCCCCGGCTGGCAGCGAGGTGCCCCGGCCCCCCCGGCAGACCCCGGCCCCCGCCAGGCTCCACCGGGCCCTGGGCAGGGGCTGAAGCAATAAGTGACGCAGCGGTGGCCAGGCCGGGCTAGCTCGGGCTGTGGGGGCCGTAGCCCCCGCTCTCGGCCCCCCACGGTGGCCGTAGCCCCTCCCCCTCGCCCCGGTGCATCCCCTCCTCACGGCGCGGTGCCGCGGATCGCCGCAGCACCTCTCCTCCTTCCTGCCCGCTCTCATCTGCCACCTGTGAATCGAGTCGTGTTACTCCTCAGCGTTCGTTGTTATTACTCTCATTATCCACTTTTGCTTTTGCATGACATGCTGATGTGGGCGACTGGTCCACGGGCCAGCCCGAGCCGGGGTCCCGCTCCCTCGGGGCCCTGCGCTCCCCTCATTCCCCAGGCGCTTCCCGTCGGGGCGGCTGGGGCTGATCAATAATCCAAAAGCATCTCTTTTTTTTTGGGGGGCAAAACACTAAAACCTGACTTGTACATACCGTGGAGTGTTTGTAAAACATGCAGTATGGACCCATGGCTCTCCCCAGCGAGGTCAGTAAAAGAGATCCTATGAAACCAGCCGCCCGCTCCGCGTGGTCTGTTCGCCCTCGCTCCCCGCCGCTGCCCGTGGCCCGGCCTCGCCGCGGCCGGTGCCAGTGCGGGCTGGGGGCTCCCGGTCATGCCGTGTGCCGCGCCATCCGGGCATCTCATGCCACGTGCCGCGTCGTCCGGGGTGCATGCTGCCGTGGGTCATGGTGGAGGCAGGGGCACCAGGAGCTCTGACCGGCGTGGTGGAGCCATACTGGGGCACCAGAGCTCTGACCGGCGTGGTGGAGCCATGGCTGGGCACCAGAGCTCTGACCGGCGTGGTGGAGCCATACTGGGGCACCAGAGCTCTGACCGGTGTGGTGGCGCCATGGCTGGGCACTGGAGCTCTGACTGGTGTGGTGGAGCCATGGCTGGGCACCAGGAGCTCTGACCGGCGTGGTGGAGCCATGGCTGGGCACCAGAGCTCTGACCGGCGTGGTGGCGCCATGGCTGGGCACTGGAGCTCTGACTGGTGTGGTGGAGCCAGGGGCACCAGGAACTCTGACCGGCGTGGTGGAGCCATGGCTGGGCACCGGAGCTCTGACCGGCGTGGTGGAGCCATACTGGGGCACCAGAGCTCTGACCGGTGTGGTGGCGCCATGGCTGGGCACTGGAGCTCTGACTGGTGTGGTGGAGCCAGGGGCACCAGGAGCTCTGACCGGCGTGGTGGAGCCATGGCTGGGCACCAGAGCTCTGACCGGCGTGGTGGAGCCAGGGGCACCAGGAGCTCTGACCGGCGTGGTGGAGCCATGGCTGGGCACCAGAGCTCTGACCGGCGTGGTGGAGCCATACTGGGGCACCAGAGCTCTGACCGGTGTGGTGGCGCCATGGCTGGGCACTGGAGCTCTGACTGGTGTGGTGGAGCCATGGCTGGGCACCAGGAGCTCTGACCGGCGTGGTGGAGCCATGGCTGGGCACCAGAGCTCTGACCGGCGTGGTGGCGCCATGGCTGGGCACTGGAGCTCTGACTGGTGTGGTGGAGCCAGGGGCACCAGGAACTCTGACCGGCGTGGTGGAGCCATGGCTGGGCACCGGAGCTCTGACCGGCGTGGTGGAGCCATACTGGGGCACCAGAGCTCTGACCGGTGTGGTGGCGCCATGGCTGGGCACTGGAGCTCTGACTGGTGTGGTGGAGCCAGGGGCACCAGGAGCTCTGACCGGCGTGGTGGAGCCATGGCTGGGCACCAGAGCTCTGACCGGCGTGGTGGAGCCAGGGGCACCAGGAGCTCTGACCGGCGTGGTGGAGCCATGGCTGGGCACCAGAGCTCTGACCGGCGTGGTGGAGCCATACTGGGGCACCAGAGCTCTGACCGGTGTGGTGGCGCCATGGCTGGGCACTGGAGCTCTGACTGGTGTGGTGGAGCCAGGGGCACCGGGAACTCTGACCGGCGTGGTGGAGCCATGGCTGGGCACCGGAGCTCTGACCGGCGTGGTGGAGCCAAGCCCGGTCACCAGAGGTCTGACTGTCATGGTGGAGCTGTGCCATGACACCAGAGCTCTGACTGGTGCAGTGCAGCCGTGCCAGGGCACCGGAGCATCTGGTGTGGCGCAGCCGTGCCCTGGCATCCCCCAGCACCGCGCCGCTGGCACAGAGCAGGGTTGTCCCCAGCGCTGCTCCCGGTGCCAGGGTTTGCTCTGCGTGGCGGTGCCGGGGTCTTTCCCGCCCCGTGCCGGCGGGTCCCTGGTTTTGGGGCCGGGGTGTGCGGGCACAGCCGGTGCTGCAGAGGCTCCCGAGGCTTCGACACGGGGACAGATCCGTCCCTCCGGCGGTGGGGCTCCGGCCCCCCAGGCACTCCCACCCCTTGCCGCTGTGTGCCGGGGCTGTGCCTGCGGCTCTGTGCCGGCTGTGCCGTGGGTGCTCCCCCAGCCCGGCAGCGCGGGAGCCGGCGTGGCTGGGCCGGCCGCGGTCGGGGAGCCCTGGTGGGCTGCGAGGACAAGGGGACAAGGGCGAGCTGGCCGGGCCGCCGGCGGGGGGACAGCGGGGTTTGTGAGGGACAACCCGGGCAAAGCTGGGTGACGCGGGCACAGGCGCCGCTCGGGAGGTTGGCGGGTGCTGGCACGGACGGCTTGAGGAGTCTCTCCAGCCCCGCGAGCCACGTACCAGCGCTCGGCCCAGGCTGGGCGTCACCGCGATGGGGGCACCGGAGCGCGGCACCGGCTCCCTGCGTCGCCCGATGTCGGCGGGGTCTGGCCGGCAGCAGCGGGACGGGGCCGGGAGCGGCAGCGGGACGGGGCCGGGACAGATGGCAGCAGCTTGGGAGGACGTTAATTGCATCGGGCGTCTGCCACCGGCAGCCGCGTCCCTCCCTGCCAGCTGCAGCGGGGGGTGGCCGTTGGATGCAGCCGGGGGGGACGCGGGGAGCATCCCCTGTGCTGGGGGCCGGGGGGGCTCACGATGGGTCCGGGGAGGGCAGCGGGACGGGTCCCCGGGGGTGGCACTGCCTGCCCGGGGCCGTGCTCCACCTCAGGTATTCCCTGATCCCCCCCGGCACTTTCCCCATCCCCTTCCCACCTTCCTGCCCCCCCTCAAGGCCGGACACATCTCCAAACCCCATGAGACCCCCCGAGACCCCTCCGCGTCCCCGGCTCAGCCCCTCACCTCCCCACGGCATCTCTGGGGTCCGGCTCCCCTTCCCGGGGGGAGAACCCCCCCCCCCAGCCCCACAGCGGCTCCCCTGGACCCAGCCTTTGGGACCCCCTGCCCCATTTGCCGGAGGGGACGCCCTTCCCCACCGAGGGGGCCATGAGCAGCTGCCGCGGCACCGCACCCCGCGCCGGGAGCGTCCGAGCGAGCGTGTAATTGGGCCGAGCTAATTATGATGGATAACTCTATTCTCTTCCCGTTTTTGATGCGCCGCCAGCTCGGCTCGCCCCCGCCGGGGCCGGAGTTCGCCCCTTTCGGCCCCTCTGCGCATGGAAGCGTCGGGGCGGTGGCACGCGAAGCGCCGGGCGCCGCGCCGGCCGTGGCCGTGGGTCAGCCCTGGAGGGGTCCCGCGCCCCCCGAGCGTGCGGCCGGTTGCCGGCTCACACCGATGCTGGTGTGCCGCGTCCCCCCGCCGCGGGGAGGGTTTTTCATGGCGGCAGTGGGCACCGCGTGCCGTCGCATCCACCCTCCCGCCGAGCGCGGGGGACCGTGGCTGCCGTCCCAGGCGTGGCCGCGGCGACCCGCTGGCACGCACCGCGCGCTGCCCCGGGCGCTGCTGGCTCCGGCCCCCGCTCTGGGAACTGGCTGTGCCGCTCACCCGGCTGCCACAAAGCCGCCACGGCCTCTCCCACGCCCCCCCCTCGCCGGGGCGCCGGACCTCGCTGTAGGGCAATAAGAAGCCCAGCACGTGCTGGGACGCTGGGACCCCCCCGGGCCACCCCGCTCCGGGGCACAGAGCCCGGTCCCCCCACCTCTGCAGGCTGGGGACGCGGTGGGGATGGCGGCAGTGCCAACAGTGAATGCTCCAACCCGTGCAGCTGCCGGTGGTGCCGGGACCTGTGCCCCCCCCACAAGGCAGCACGATGCTGCTGCCGGGCAGCTCCGAATCACAGAATCCCAGGATTTTAGGGGTTGGAGGGACCTTCAGAGACCCCCCCGTCCCAGCCTCGGTGGCAGCGGGGTCACCCGGAGCAGGTTGGGTACGTCCAGGCGGGTTTGGAAGATCTCCAGAGACGGAGACCCCACACCTCTCTGCTGCCCTCGCCCCAAAGACCTTTTTCCTCCTTTTTTTGGCGTTTCCCGTGTCCCAGTTTGTGCCCGTTGCCCCTCGTCCCGTCCCCGGGCACCACCAGGAAGAGCCCGGCCCCGTCCCGCTGCCACCCCCCCTTGCAGTGTTTATCGGCGCTGACGAGACCCCCCCTCGCTCGTCTTTTTTCCAGGCTGAAGAGACCCAAATCCCTCGGCCCTTCCTCAGCACAGAGACGCTCCCGGCCCTCGTCATCCTCGCGGCCCCCGCCGGACTCTCCCCAGCAGTTCCCCGTCCCGCCGGAACTGGGGGGCCCGGCACCGGCCCCAGTGCTCCAGCTGTGGCCCCCCCAGGGCAGAGCAGAGCAGAGCGGGAGGATGAACCTCCCCCCGCCTGCCGGCCACGCTCTGCTCCGTGCCCCCCAGGAGACCGTTGGCCGCGTCGGCCACGAGGGCACGTCGCCGGCCCCTGGGCAACTTGGTGTCCCCCAGGACTCCCAGGTCTCCCCGCAGAGCTGGTTCCCAGCGGGTCCCCCCGGCCCGTCCTGGTGTGCCAGCGGTGCCTGCGGGGACCCTCGTGACTGTCCCCCGTTGCGGGCAGCCCAGCGCTGCTTTGGGGCCTGCGTTGCCCCGTGTCCCGTGGCCCGTCCCCAGCACTGTGCCGGCGCGACGCCGCGCCGTGGCCGGGACAAACCGTCAGCAGTGACCAGGGCTCCATCCCCACCAGCCCGGGCTGGGCGCTGGGCACGGGAAGAGCGTTCCCCACCCCAGGCGCCGTGGTCAGGGATCCCAGTGCTGTCGGCCATCGCCCGCCTGCGGCAGCGTGCTCTGGCCGGTTCCTCGTGATCGGGCTCCGGCAGCGGGGCTGGATGAGGGATGAATGATAGAATGTGGAATGATTTTGGTGGGAAGGGACCTTAAAGCTCATCCAGTGGCACCCCCTGCCCTGGGCAGGGACACCTCCCACCAGCCCAGGTTGCTCCGAGCCCCCTCCAACCTGGCCTTGAACCCCTCCAGGGATGGGGCAGCCACAGCTTCTCGGGGCAACCTGGGCCAGGGGCTCACCAGCTTCATCGTGGAGAATTTCTGCCTTATTTTTAATCTCAATCTCCCCTCTTTGGGTTTAAAACCCTTCCCCCTCGTCCCGTGGCTCCCCTCCCTGCTCCAGAGTCCCTCCCCAGCTTTCCCGGAGCCCTTTTAGGGACTGGAAGGGGCTGGAAGGTCTCCCCGCAGCCTTCTCTTCTCCAGGCTGAACCCCCCCAGCTCTCCCAGCCTGTCCCCACGGCAGGGGACGTGACACTGTGTCTCGGTGATCTGAGTCGCTGTTTTCCTGCCCGGTGCACCCGGGTTGTCCTTGTGTCCCTCCGTGAGCCGGGGCGGCGGGGAGGAGGCAGGAGTCACGGTGCAGGAAGGGTGTTGGGGCGAGTTCCCACCAGCAGCCAAAGTGGAGACCAGGAACGGCCCGACATCCCGCACCTTCGGCCTCAGCCGAGAGCGTGAAAGAGCCCGAAGCCCCTCGTTGCTCGAGGGCTCATTCCTGGGGCCGGGGACCAGTGGGCAGGAGGGCTCGGGGCCTCCTCAGCTGAGGAGAGGCCACCACTCCTCCTTTCCAACGCGGTGGAATACGGTCCTTTTTCTGTATTTACCCAGTTTTCGGGGTGTGAACAAACGTCCGTCTCTTCTTGACCCTCTTCTTGGTGAGCGTCTGGTCCGCTCAGTCCCTGGGGAGCTCAGCCCTTCCCGCAGCCCCTTTCGCAGGCGATTTTCATAGAATCGGAGAATAGAATCAGAGAATTGTCCAGGTCGGAAGGGACCGTTCAGACCATGGAGTCCAACCATCCGCCCAGCGCTGCCAAACCCACCGCTACCCCGCGTCCCTCAGCGCCGCGTCTGCCCGGCTTTTCCATCCCTCCAGGGATGGCGACTCCCCCACTGCCCTGGGCAGCCTCTTCCAACGCCCAACGGCCCTTTCGGGGAAGGAATTTTTCTGCATCGGATCAGATTTATCTGCCGTTGATCGAGCCCATGGTCCTCCGGTCCAGAGCCCGTGCCCAGCATCGGACGCACGTGGACCTGCCCTCGCACGGCTCTTGTGCTCGTCACCCTCCTCCCGGCACCTCCATCGCCCGCGTTCCCACTTCCCCTCCCGCTGCCGCAGCCTCTCCGGCACCTCGGCAGCCGCCCTCGCGCCGGGATCCCTCCGTCCCCCGGAGAAACCCTCGGAGCTGGCGGCCTCTCGCCTCCCTCCTCCTCCCTGGGCACGTTCCTGCGGCCCTTCGCGCCGGACGCGGCGGCTGGAGCCCGCCCCAGACCCGGCATCACCCCCCCGGGGCTGCGGCTGCCGGCACCACGCGCCCTCCCATTTCCCACCGCGGGGTTCCCGGTGGCACCGCGGGCAGATCCCATTCCTCACGCTCCGTCGGGCGACCGGGCAAAACCGCATCCGGGTTAATGACAGGTTAATTACTGGAGTCCCAGGTTAATTACTGGGGTCCCAGGCGCGTGCGCATCTCCCTCAGCCTTCAGGTGCGGCCTGGGGGTGTCCAAGGCAGTAATTAGCGCTTATTGGGGGTAATTTTGGGCTGCCCAGAGAAGCTGTGGCTGCCCCATCCCTGGAGGGGTTCAAGGCCAGGTTGGAGGGGGCTTGGAGCAACCTGGGCTGGTGGGAGGTGTCCCTGCCCAGGGCAGGGGGTGGCACTGGGTGGGCTTTAAGGTCCCTTCAACCCAGACCCTTTGGTGACTCCGTGATGTGCCGGTGACTGTCCCTCTGCAGGGGACGCCGTCCCTGGGGGGACGCAGTGACACCCCGAGACGTCTGCGCCGCTGTGCGGGGGGCGGCTGGTGGATCCCCCTCCTCCTGCCCCTCTGCCAGGTCCCGACCCCCCGTCCCCACCCGTCCCTCTCTCTCCTTCCAGACGCGCCGCGCTGTGGACGACACCGGTGTCCCCGGGGAGCACGCGGAGGGGCCGTTGCCGGACGCGGAGGAGACGGAGAGGTACGGCCACCACCACGCTCCACGTGCGTGCGGCGAGGGGGGCCGGGGTGAATCCTGCTCCCCCCGGGGGGGGTCTGCTGCCCGGGCGGGGAATGTCCCCTTGGGGCCAGCAGGGATGGGACCGGGCAAGCACTGGGTGCCGGCGTGGGGAGCCGGTGGCCACCGGGACGGCGCTGGGTTGACCTTGACGGTGTCACAGATGCGGGGAGAGGCGACGGCAGCGGACCCGGCGGAGGGGCTGGGGACGGCTCGGGGGACACGGGGACACTGGGCAAGGCCGAGCCCGTTCTGGGGAGCCTGCGAGGGGTGTCCAGAGCCCCCCCGGAGCCACCTGCCCCGGCGTCCCCAGTGGCCGGACGGGTGTAAGGGGTGCTCTCGGTCGGGGGCACCTTTGGGGTCCCCAGTGCCCCTGGTCCCCAGCCCCATCGAGCCGCCATCCCCTGCGGTGGGTGCCGCGGGCAGCGCTGGCACCCCGGGCACCGTCCCCCCCCATCCCGTGCCGGGGCAGCCGGGGGGTGCCGGGGGTCCGGGCAGGGCGGGGGTGGCCGTGCCCCCCCAGCCCCGCGTGTCCCCGCTCTCTCGGCAGCGGGCGGGCGGCGCGGAGGCCGGAGGTGCAGGAGCGGCTGCGGGCGCTGCGGCAATGGCTGGACGCCCTGGAGAGGAGGCTGCCGCCGCCCGGCACGGACACGCAGGTAACGCCGGCACCGGGCACGCGACGCCGGGCAGGACCCAGCCCACGGCTCCACTGCGGCCGGTGAGGTCTTGGCCACCGAAAGGGCGGGTGGTCTTGGCCACAGCCAGCGGGACGCTGTCGGTCACCTGCCGGTGACACCCCCGGGCCAGGCAGGGTCCCCGGTGACCCCGGTTCCCGCTCCCCAGCCTGGGGGTACTCGCCTGCGCCGTGGGTCCGTCCCCCACTGACACCACCACCGTGGGCTCGCAGCCGGCTGCGCCCGTGGCCCTGACGGTGCTTGTGGCGTTGGTGCGCGAGCCCCGCCATGGCAGGGCCACCATGGGCTGCGGGGGTGGCCATGTCCCACGGTGCCACGGTGCAGCCACGCGCGGGGTGGGGAGCCACGTCTCTGTGCCCAGGCACGGGGTGCGCAGCCGCGCAAGGTGCGTGCACACGCGTCTCCGTGCCCAGGAGTGGGGTGTGCAGCCGTGCACGGGGCGTGCAGCCGTGTCCCCCGGCCCAGGCGTGGGGTGCGTGACCATACAACGTGAGTGCAGCCACGCACGGGGTCTGCGGCCATGCACGGGGTGTGCACAGCCGTGCAAGGCGCGTGCAGCCGTGTCTCCGTGCCCAGGAGTGGGGTGTGTGGCGGCAGAAGGGGTGCGCAGCCGTGCACGGGGCGTGCACAGACGCGTGGTGCGTGCACACGTGTCTCCGTGCCCACGTGCGGGGTGTGCGGCCGTACGAGGGGTGCGCAGCCGTGCAAGGTGCGTGCACGCGCATCTCCGTGCCCAGGAGTGGGATGTGCAGCCGTGCAAGGGGTGTGCACACGCGTTCCCCTGCCTTCGCACGGGGTGTGCACCTGTGTCCCCCTGCCCAGGCGCGGGGCGCGTGACCGAACAACGTGAGTGCAGCCACGCACGGGGTCTGCGGCCACGCACAGAGAGTGCACAGCCGTGCACGGGGCGCGCAGCCGTGTCTCCATGCCCATGTGTGGGGTGTGCAGCCGTGCACGGGGTGTGCACACATGTCTCCATGCCCATGTGTGGGGTGTGCAGCCGTGCACGGGGTGTGTGTGTGCAGCCGTGCACGGGGTCTGCACACGTGTCTCCGTGCCCACGTGTGGGGTGTGCGGCCGTACGAGGGGTGCGCAGCCGTGCACGGGATGCGTGTGGCCGTGCAAGGGGGGTGCAGCTGTGTCTCGATGCCCGTGTGTGGGGTGTGCAGCCACGCACGGGGTGTGCACAGCCGTGCAAGGCATGTGCACATGTGTCTCCGTGCCCAGGAGTGGGGTGTGCGGCCGTACGAGGGGTGTGCAGCCGTGCACGGGGCGCGCAGCCGTGTCTCCATGCCCAGGAGTGGGGTGTGTGGCGGCAGAAGGGGTGCACAGCCGTGCACGGGGTGTGCACAGACGCGTGGTGCGTGCACACGTGTCTCCGTGCCCACGTGTGGGGTGTGCGGCCGTACGAGGGGTGCGCAGCCGTGCACGGGATGCGTGTGGCCGTGCAAGGGGGGTGCAGCTGTGTCTCGATGCCCGTGTGTGGGGTGTGCAGCCACGCACGGGGTGTGCACAGCCGTGCAAGGCACGTGCACATGTGTCTCCGTGCCCAGGAGTGGGGTGTGCGGCCGTACGAGGGGTGTGCAGCCGTGCACGGGGTGTGCACAGCCGTGTCTCCGTGCCCAGGAGTGGGGTGTGCGGCCGTACGAGGGGTGTGCAGCCGTGCACGGGGCGCGCAGCCGTGTCTCCATGCCCAGGAGTGGGGTGTGTGGCGGCAGAAGGGGTGCGCAGCCGTGCACGGGGTGTGCACAGACGCGTGGTGCGTGCACACGTGTCTCCATGCCCAGGAGTGGGGTGTGCGGCCATACGAGGGGTGTGCGGCCGTGCAAGGTGCGTGCACACGTGTCCCCCTGCCCAGGCGTGGGGTGCATGACCATACGAGGGGTGCGCAGCCGTGCACGGGGTGCGTGCGGCCGTGCAAGGCGCGCGCTCACCTGTCTCCGTACCCAGGTGTGGGGTGTGCGGCCGTGCGAGGTGTGTAAGAATGTGTCCCCCTGCCCCCGCGGGGCATCCCCCTGCCCGGCCATGTGCCGCGCTGCCCCGACCTCGCCTGCCCCCTGCTCGCCCCCCAGCCCGGACCCGGGGAATGCTCCTCCGTCGTCCTCCCCCCCGCCGGTACCGGCACCGGCCGTGGCCCCCGTCGCCCCACCGGGGAGCACCCGAGGCGGGGGCTGCCCCCGGCCCCCCCCGGCCCAACCGTCCCTCGCCGGCTGCTTTTGTCGGGGGCCCGGCGGGCAGCGGGCCCCGCCGCACACATGGCGGCACAAACTGAAAGGGCCATTCATTGCCGCGGCCCCGCGCAGACAAAGCCCCGGCCCCGCACAGGCCCACGGGCCGCCCGCATCTGAGCTGCCGCTCCCCCCCCGCCGGGGTCCCCCTGTCACCCCCTGTCACCCCCTGTCGCCCCCTGACACCCCCTGTCGCCCCCTGCCGCCGCCGTGCCTGGGGGCTGCCGAGCTCGTTGCCCCCTGCCCCACACCGGCTGCTGTGGGGCGGCCGGGGGTGCCATGGGGTGGCCACGGTGCCACCTCGCCAGCATGGCGGCCGAGCCCGGGGGGGCGGGGGGGTGTCCCAGGGCTCGTGCGTGGCCCCCGTGGGGCAGCGGGGAGGAGGGTGGGAGGCGGTGGGGGACCCAGCCGTGGGGCGGCAGGGGAGGGGAGCAGCCCCCCCCAGGCCAGCCCCAGTTCGTGGTGCTCCATGGGCCAGGGGGCACCGGAGCCGAGCGGGGAGGATGAAGAAGGGGATGGGGATGGGGATGAGGAGGAGGAGGAGGAGGAGGATGGTGAGGAGGAGGAGGAGGAGGAGGAGGATGAGGATGGGGATGAGGAGGATGAGGATGAGGATGGGGATGAGGAAGGGGATGGGGAGGAGGAGGAGGAGGATGGTGAGGAGGAAGAGGAGGAGGAGGATGAGGATGAGGATGAGGAAGGGGATGGGGATGGGGAGGAGGAGGAGGAGGAGGAGGAGGATGGTGAGGAGGAAGAGGAGGAGGAGGAGGAGGATGAGGACGGGGATGGGGATGGGGATGGGGATGAGGATGAGGATGATGATGAGGAGGAGGATGAGGATGGGGATGAGGAGGAGGAGGATGAGGATGAGGATGGGGATGGGGATGGGGATGAGGAGGAGGAGGAGGATGAGGATGGGGATGAGGAGGATGAGGATGAGGATGGGGATGATGCTGCCGTGCCGCAGGAGACGCGCTAATTCCCTGCAGCGTCTCCGGCAGCGGCGCAGACAAAGCCCCCGGCCCCCCCCCCGCCGCCCGCAGCAGCCCCCGGGGGAGCCCCATCCATCAGCGGGGCGCGACGCTCCCCTTTGTGTGGGGCAGGACCCCCGTCCCGCGGGCCCCTCGCCTGCCGTGGGGCCGCTCTGCCGGGGCTGGGCTGGGGATGGGGGTCTCGCCACGTGCTCCCCGGGCGGGAGCCGCCCCCCCCAGCACCCCCTGCCCCCTCCCGCCCAGCCCCTCGTGCCCCAGGGCGGAGGTGGGGGGTCCCAGGGCTCCAGGCCTGGGGGACCCCGGCTCGGGGGTTGGAGGGTGGGTTTTGCCCCCAACCGCCCCATCCCTGCTCCCCCCAGCCCGGGCGAGGGCACCATGACTGGGGGGGGGGCTGGAGCTGGGGGTCAGTGCACCCGCCAGGGGCTGTGGGGCCGTGCTGCTGTGGGGCTGTGCAGCTATGGGGCTGGGCTGCTGCAGGTCCGTCCCACGTGGGGCTGTGCCGCTATGGGGCTGTGCTGCCGTGGGGCTGAGCCGCTATGGGGCTGTGCAGCTATGGGGCCGTGCTGCCGTGGGGCTGAGCCGCTATGGGGCTGTGCTGCCGTGGGGCCGTGCTGCCGTGGGGCTGTACAGCTGTGGGGCTGTGCAGCTATGGGGCCGTGCTGCCGTGGGGCTGTGCAGCTATGGGGCTGTGCTGCTGTGGGGCGCAGGCCTGCAAGGGATGCGGTGCGTGCAGGGTGCGGGTCCCAATGCCAGTTGCGGGGGGGGGCTCCCTGCTGCTCCCCCGGTATGGGTCGGTCCCGGTTCGGGGGGGTCCCTGCGGCCCCCGCGGGTCTGTCGGTGCCGGTTCAGGGTGTCCTGGCCGTCCCCCCCCCACCCCGTGTGTGTCGGTGCCGGTGCCGGTTGGGGGGGTCCCGGGTCGGTGCCGGCTGGGGGGGGGGTGGCCCGTGTCAGTGCGGTTGGGGGGGTCCCGGGTCGGTGCCGGTTGCGGGGGGGGGTCCCGGGTCGGTGCAGTTCGGGGTTCCCGGGTCGGTGCCGGTTGGGGGGGGCGGTCCCGGGTCGGTGCCGGTTGCGGGGGGGGGGGTCCCGGGTCGGTGCAGTTCGGGGTTCCCGGGTCGGTGCCGGTTGCGGGGGAGGGTCCCGGGTCGGTGCAGTTCGGGGTTCCCGGGTCGGTGCCGGTTGCGGGGGAGGGTCCCGGGTCGGTGCAGTTCGGGGTTCCCGGGTCGGTGCCGGTTGCGGGGGGGGGGTCCCGGGTCGGTGCAGTTCGGGGGTCTCGGGTCGGTGTCGGTTGGGGGGGGCGGTCCCGGGTCGGTGCAGCTGGGGGGTCCCGGGTCGGTGCCGGTTGGGGGGAGGTCCCGGGGGGGTCCCGCCCCCCGCGCGGCCGGTGGGAACGCGGCGCTCCCCTCCCCCGCCCGGGATGGCTGCGAGTCCCCGGGGGTTTCCCCGGTAACGGCGCCGGGCGGCGGCCGAGGGGTTAACGCGGGGGCGGGGGGCGGCGGGGGGCGGCCCCGCCGGCCGGGCCCAGCCCGAGCCCCCGCAGCCCCCGCGGCCCCGCGGCCGCCCCGTCCCCCCGCCCCGTCCCCCCGCCCCGCGCAGCGCACAAAGGCGGCGGCGGGGCCGGGGCGGGCGATGCCCGGGCGGCGGTAACGGGGGGGGGCGGCGGCGGCGGAGCCCCCCCGGCCCGGCCCCGGCCCCATGGACGCCCGGCTCCGCCGAGGGGTGAGTGCGGGGCGCGGGGGGGGGGGGGCGGGGGGCGCCGGGGCGGGGACCCTGCGGGGGGGGGGGGGGGGGAGACCGCGGGGGCGGGGGTCGGGGCGGGGGATGCGGGCGGGTCCCCCCGGGCTGCGCTGCCGCTCCCCAGCCCTGTCCCCATGCGCGTCCCCAGCATCGGTGTCCCCAGCCCTGTCCCCATCCATGTCCCCATCCATGTGTCCCCATCCATGTCCTGGTCTGTGTCCCCCCATCCATGTCCCCATCCATGTCCCCATCAGCGTCCCCATCGGTGTCCCCCTATCCGTGTCCACAGCCTTTTCCCCATCTTTGTCTCCATCCATGTCCCCATCCATGTCCCCATCCATGTGCTGGTCTGTGTCCCCCCATCCGTGTCCCCCCATCCATGTCCCCATCCATGTCCTGGTCTGTATCCCCCCATCCATGTGTCCCCATCCATGTCCCCATCAGTGTCCCCATCGGTGTCCCCCTATCCGTGTCCACAGCCTTTTCCCCATCTTTGTCCCCATCCCTGTCCCCAGCCTTGTGTCCCCATTGGTGTCCCCGGCCCCGTTGTCCCCATCCTTGTCCCCATCCCTGTCCCCATCCCTGTCCCCAGCCTTGTGTCCCCATTGGTGTCCCCAGCCCCATTGTCCCCATCCCTGTCCCCATCCCTGTCCCCATCCATGTCTCAATCGCCATCCCCACCCTCGTGTCCCTGTTGGTGTCCCCACCCCTGTCCCCAGCCTTGTGTCCCCATTGGTGTCCCCGGCCCCGTTGTCCCCAATCCGTGTCCCCCATCCCTGTCCCCATCCCTGTCCCCAGCGTGGGGCTGCGCAGCCTCCCCGTGTGCTGGCGTGTCGGGGCGCCGCTGTGGCCGCGTGCGAGCGTGCACAGCCCGGGCACGAGGACTGCGCCCGTGATGCATGCCACGGCGTGCCACGGAGTGCCGCGCTGCGCCGCGGGGGCTGCAGGTGCTCCGGCCAGGCGGGAGCGAGCACCCCGGGGTGCTGCGGGTGCCCGTAGGCGTGGGGCAGGCCCCGCTGCGTGTGCGCGGCTGACGCGGGGGCGTTCGCGTGGCGCGGAGCCTGGTGGTGCCCTGCTGGTGGTGGGCGCGCGGTGCCCTGCGGTCTCGGCCTGTTGGCCGGCGCGCGGCGGCGGTGCCCGTGCGGCAGCGTGGGGCCGTGAGAAGTGTGTGGGGGGGGTGTGCGCGTGTGTGGGGGGGTCCGGGCACAGGCAGCTGTGGGTCGGGGTACGGTCAGCCATGGGTCCAAGTGTAGGCAGCCGTGGGTCTGGGTGTGAGCAGCCGTGGGTCCAGGCACAGGCGGCTGTGGGTCTGGGTACGGGCGGCCGTGGGTCTGGCAGCCGTGGGTCCAGGCGCAGGCAGCCGTGGGTCCAGGCACTGCGGTGGGGCTGCGGTGGGGCTGTGGCGGGCTCCGGCGTGGGAGGGTCCTGCCGGGTGTCGCGGGGGATTTATGGCTGCGGCAGGGTGGGGACGCTGCCCCCGCCCCCCCCGCCGGGTGGGTGCCCCCCGAGGGACGCTGCCCCCGGTCCCGCTCCCCCCGAGACCCCCTTCGCCGGCCCCGCAGACAGATGGCCCTTTTCTCCCGGCCCCGCTGGCGTTAATCTTACGGCACAAAGCGGTGCTGGGCGGGAGCATCTGCCCGTCTGCCGGGCGCCCTGCGCTGCCGCCGCCGCCACCGGTACCTGCTGCCGCCGCCTCTGCTCACGAGACGCACGCCCCGCACGCCGAGCCGTGGGGTGACAGGGCCGGGCGTCCCTCGGGGTCCCCTCCCTCCCATGGCCAGGACCTCGTCCCTCCCTGTCCCCGGCTCGCCGCGTGCCGTTGCTCAGGGGGGTGTGTGGGACCCCCCAAATCCCGCGCGGGCGAGGGTGAGCCAGGGTCCAGGCGTCACGCAGCCCCGCGGCGGCTGCAATAACGCGCGTCCTTCCCCCCCTGGCTCGTTTCAGGCCGGGATCTGAGGCGGGGGCCCGGCGCCCGCGCCATGGGGAACTCGGTGAGCCGGCCCAGCTGCCTGGGCGAGAAGAGCCGGCGGTCGGAGGAGCTCCTCCGGGAGCCGCAGCTCTGTGAGCCGGGGCCGGACGCAGGGCAGCCGCCCGGTGGGAGCGCGGCAGAGCCCTGGCCGGGGCTGCCGGAGAAGGCGCCGGTGGAGAATGGCTGGAGCCCGGTGCCCGGTGCCGGCTGGAGCGGGTCAGGCAGCCCCGCGCTGAAGCGCAGCCAGTCGGAGGTGGCGGTGCCCAACGGCAGCACCGCCTGCGTCCCGCTGAAGGGGCAGGCGGGGGGCGCAGCCTGGACCCCCCCCCGGGCCGGCGCCCCCCGCGGCACCTGGTCCTGGAAACCCGTCACCACCCGGGAGGTGACGGAGGTGACAGAGGTGACGGAGACCATCGTGACGGAGATCGTGGAGGTGACCGAGTACCCGGCCGGCGAGAAGGGCGGCGAGACCCTGGTCACCCGGACGGTCACGGTGCTGACGGAGCGCGCGGGGGAGCTCGCGGTGGGCAGCCGCACCGGACACACGGACGCCGCAGAGGTGACCGCCGGGCAGGGACCCCCCGCTGCGGAACGGCCGTGCCGGCCCCGGCGCGCTGCTCTCCGCAAGCGGGTCTCGGCTGGGGCTGGCGTCGGGCCATGTGCCCCCCACCGCCCTCCGTCGCCGCTGGGGTCTGCGCCCCATGCAGCCCCGTGGGTGCCGGGGGTCCGGAGGGGTGTGCGGGGTGCGTGGTCCCTGCTGTGGGGTCCTCCGGCCCCGAGGAGGAGCGTGGGTCAGCGGAGAGCCCGGCATGGCCGACGGGGCAGGGCCAGGTCCCTCTGTCCCTGGCGTCGCCTCCTGGACGGGGCGCGGTGCAAAGGGTCGCACTCCAGCCCCACGGCCGCCCCACGGCTGCCCCACGGCACCTCTCTCCCCAGGTGTCCCCGCGGGCGGTCCCCGTCCCCGAGGAGGCGGTGGCGGCGGGCACGGAGCGAGCGCAGGACACGCTGGAGAACCTGCTGGCCTGGGTGGCCGACATGGAGGAGCTGGTGGGCAACCAGAAGCCGCCCTCGGCGGAGGCGAAGGTGGCGAAGGCGCAGCTGGAGGAGCAGAAGGTCAGCGGATCCCGGCCGGCACGTCCCACCCACGCCGCTCCCCGCTGGGGATTAGGGGCCGGGGCAGAGCGGCCGCGCTGGGGCTGCCGGCAGCGCCGTGCCGTGCCGAGGCAGCGCGGGAGGGAGCGGGTCCCCGGCACAGCGCCGTGTCCCCACTGCCTTGCAGCTCCTGAAGCGGCTGCTGGAGGAGCGGAGGCCGCGTGTGGAGTTGGTCCTGCAGGACAGGCCCGCGACCCCGGCACATGGCTCCGGCACCGCGGTAGTACCCGAGGGCGGCGGCGGCATCTCCGGCCTTGGGGAGAAGTGGGGCAAGCTGATGCAGGAGGCTGAAGCCAGGTGGGTTGGGCCCGAGACCTTGGCACAGAGACTCCCGGCAGCGTCTGCGGTGCTGCGTCCCCCCCTGCCGTCCCGGCGCGCTCTGCCCCTGGCGCCGGGGCTGCCCTGGCAGAGGCACCGGCACCATCCCCCCGTGCCGGGCGGCACCGTGCCCCGCAGACCTGCTGCCCGCGGTGCAGGGTTGGTCTCCACGGCCTCACCGGGCTCTGCCGGCTGCCATCGCCGCACTGCCCGGCCCTCCCCACCGCCGGCAATGAGGGGCTCTGTCCGGAGCGGTTCGGGCATGGTGCCGAGCGGCGGGCGAGGGCTCTGCTCCGGCACTGGCTCTCGCCACGTCTCTCCCCTCCTTCCCGGCCCCGGTGTCTCGTGGTTCTGCCGCTGCTCCGGCACGAGGCCAGGGAGCTCCAGGGCGAGAGCCGGTCCTTGGCCGCCGGCAGCTGGGGTCCGGCTGGGCCTGGCGTGGAGCAGCGTGGCTGCGTGCCGCAGTGTCACCATGCCGGTGCCCAGCCTGGTTAGCAGCGTGATGGCGGGGCAGGGGGGATCCTGCCCTGCGGGGGACGGGCAGCCGATGGGTGACGGAGCCGGGCAGGGGCTGCCTCATCCTGCGTCCCCGTGTCCCCACCCCTCACCGGGACAAAGCCCCGGGCACCGTCAGCCTCCCCTCGCGGTGCTCCCGGCGCTGCCTGGGCCGGTCGGGGGGTGCCGGCCTCACCTCCCCCCTCGCACGTGGGGTGGGAACCTTTGGGGCGGGGGACGGAGGGACCCCAGAGCTGGGAATTGGCCACCCGGCCCCGGTGGCAGGGGGACAGGCGGCGTCTCCATCCAGCGCCTCGGTCCAGCGCCCGCTGTCGCCCTCCCCGGCTCACCCGTCCTTCCCGGCACAGGTACGGCCGCCTGGAGCGGATCCTGCCGGCGGCACAGGCCTTCCAGGAGGCGGTGGACTCCTTCCAGGAGTGGCTCGGTGCCACGGAGCGGCAGCTGGCCCAGCTCTGGCGCGCCGACGGCTGCGTCGCCCGCGTGCAGGACGCCCACCGGCAAACCCAGGTCAGGGCTCGGGTGGGCGCCGGCACCCGCCGCGGCACGGGCGCCATGGGGAGGGCTGGGGGACGGCGGGGACGGGCTGCCACCGGAGCCTCTCGCCCAGGCCCTCTGCGAGGAGATCCGCGGGCGGCTGGGAGAGCTGGACGTCGCCCTGGAGAGCGGGCAGCGGGTGCTGGAGATGGTGACAGGCGAGTGGCGTTGGCTGGCGGCGGCGGCTGCGGGGCCGGGAGGTGGGAGGGAGGGAACCGAGAGCGCTGGGGGTGCCGGCACCGCGGGCACCGCGGGCGATGGGCATCCGCAGGGCGCTGTGAGGCTGCCAGCGGCTGTGGGAGCGCGGCGTTGCCGTGGGGGTGGCAGCATCCCGGGGGATGGAGAGGGGACGGGGGGTCAGGGCACGGTGGGACAGGGTGCGCTGGCAGCTGGGGGTGTCCGGGAGCTGCGTTTCGGCTCCTGCTGGGGAAAGGGGTCCAGGGGAGGCAGAGGAGGGGGACGGGTGGGACAGAGGGACCGTGGCGAGGGGGGGAAGGTGTCGTTGCGGCAGGTCCCCGTCCCCAGGGACGCCGTGAGCGGCCGCGCTGATGCCGGCTGCGGTGCTGCCGCAGGGGAGGAGGCCCAGCTGGCGCAGGAGAAGATGGAGTCCCTGCGGATGCGGTACCTCATCCTGGGCCAGAGCAGCGCCGACACCGTGCACCGTCTGGGGCAGACCCTGGAGGCCTCCTCCCGCCTGGGCACTGCCCAGGAGGACCTGGCGCTGTGGCTGGGACGCCTGGAGAAGGAGGTGGCCTCCTGGGACAGCCAGGAGCCCCCGCTCAGCGCCAGCGACGGGGAGAAGGTGCGGGGCGCGGGGCGCTGGCGACCGTCGCTCTCTGCCCCCGTCACTGCTCCCCGGCGTGGCGGGGAAGGGGCGCGCCGGGTCATGGCAGCAGGTGCCGGCGGTGACCAGCGGCGGGGGCGGTGTCCTGGAGCGGCCGCCCCGGTGCTCCTGCCCTCCCTGAGGGGTCTCCTCTCCTCTCCCCCACAGTTCGAGCAGATCCTGGACTCCCAACTTGCCCACTTGGCTGGGCTGGGCCAGCGGCTGGAGGAGATCGGCCACGTGCAGCTGGACGCCCAGGCCCTGCGCTCCCAGCTCTCCGAACAGAAGGTGGGTCTGCGCCGGCTGCGCCCCACGTACCCCCACCCCAAAGGGGTGCCCGGAGGTCCCCGGGGACCCCGCTCTGCGTCCCTGCCCCGCCGTGCTCCTGACCCCCCCCCCCCCAAAATGGGGTGGAACCGCCACCGTCTGTGCGGGACCCGGCACCCACACGCCTCCGTCCTTCCAGCTGCTCTCCGCCGAGGTCCTGCACCACCGGGGGCTGGCGGAGCGTCTGCTGGGGGTCTCGGACCCACTGCTCCGCTCCTGCCCCGAGCCCCTGCGCCTGCGCCTCCAGGTGAGCCCAGCACCCGCATGGTGCCAAACACACCCGCACGGCGCCAAACACACCCGCACGGCACCCGCGTGGTGCCCGCTGGTGCCCGGCGGGACGCTGCTGCCACCGATGCTGGGTGGGCTGCTGCTGCCGCTGCCGGCGCCCAGCGTCCCTGGCGCCGCGGTGAGCCGCCCGTCCCCGCAGCCCTCGGTGCAGGTGCTGCGGGAGCGCACGGAGCAGCTCTCCCTGCGCTGCGGAGCCTGCGCCGTCCAGCTGGAGCACGCCCAGTCCCTGCTGGCCCAGTTCGCCGAGGCCCACCAGGAGCTGTCGCCGTGGCTGGAGGAGGCGCAGGGCCTCGGGGTGCAGCTTTCCCCCAACGCCATCAGCTACGAGGCCTTCAAGGAGCAGCAGGCGCTGCTGCAGGTGAGGGGGGAGGTGGGGAAGGGGAGGGCAGGGACGCGCTCGGCGGGGTCGGGAGCGGTGGGGCATGGAACGGAGGGGGCACCGGTGCGGTACCTGAGGTGCACGGGCACCATCCATCATGAACCGAGCCCGGGCGAGGAGGCACCGGTGCGATACCCAACACGCGTGGGCACTGTCCGTCATGAACCGAGCCCGTGTGCAGTGTCAGGAGTGGAGTGATGGTGCACGGGATGGAGGGGGCACCGGCGCGGTACCCGGCACACACAGGCACCATCTGCCATGAGCAGAGCCCGGGCGAGGTGGCACCGGTGCGGTAGCCGGGGGGCACGGACACTGTCCATCACGGACTGCGCCTGGGCGAGGGTGCGGGTTCAGCCCGGCGGCAGCACCGGGACACATCCCCGCGCGCCCCGTCCTGTCCCTGCGCCCCCCCACGGCCCTTCCCCTGCCTCCAGTGCCTGCGGGAGGCCATCGCCGAGCACCGGCCCCTGATGGGGAAGCTGCAGCGCGTCTCGGCGCAGCTGGTGGAGCTGAGCCCGGAGCAGGGCGCCGCGTTCCGGCAGCGCTGGCGGGAGGCGGAGGAGCAGTACGGCCGCGTCCGCGAGCGCGTGCGGCAGGCGGCGGCTCTGCTGGAGGACGCCCTGCCGCGCTACAGCCAGGTACGGCCACGGCACCGGGGGGCTGGGGTCCCCCGGGGCTCCCCATCGGGTGACGGGGCTGCTGTCCCCGCAGCTGACGGAGCGCATGGACCTGCTGCTGGAATGCCTGGAGCGGCTGCAGAGCCGGCTGCAGAGCCAGCCCCCGGTCCGCGGGGACGCGGACCACCTGCGGGAGCAGATCCGGGAGAACAGCCTGGCCCTGGGCGAGCTGGAGAAGCTCGGGGTGGCCCTGGAGAGCGTCCGGGCGCAGGGCGGCGAGCTGCTGGCCAGCATGCAGGCGGCCAACTCCGATGCCGCTGCCAGAGGTACCGACACAGCCGTGCGTCCCCGCGCCCGGAGCGTCCCGGCGGGGCCGTGTCGGGGTGCCGCGTCCCTGTCGGCGCCCCGAGGAGCCCCGGGCTGAGCCCCGTCCCCCTGTCGCCCCGCAGGGATCCAGGAGCGGACGGCGGAGCTGCTGTCGCGCTGGGGCAGCCTGCGGGGCCGCTGCCAGGAGCAGGAGCGGTGGCTGCGGGAGCTGCTGGCCCTGGCCGAGCGGTTCTGGCAGGGGCTGGCCGAGCTGGCGCTGACGCTCAGCGACACCCAGCAGCTGGTGCTGGGGCTGGAGGAGGCGGGCGGCGAGCCCGAGGCCATCCGCGCCCGCCTGCGCACCATGCAGGTACCGCGGGGCGGGGGGGGCGCTCGGTGGGCAGCCCCGTGGCACGGGCAGCCCCACGGCGTGGCCAGACCCATAGCACAGGGAGCCCCACGGCACAGGGAGCCCTGTAGGTCAGACAGCCCCAAGACACAGGCAGCCCCACAGCGTGGGCAGCCCCACAGCGTGGGCAGCCCCGTGGCACAGGCAGCCCCATAGCACAGGGAGCCCCACGGCACAGGCAGCCCCACACCATGGGTAGTCCCATAGCTCGGACAGCCCCACGGCATGTCCGTCCCCACAGCACGAGTAGCCCCACAGCCCAGACAGCCCCACGGCATGTCCGTCCCCACAGCACGAGTAGCCCCACAGCCCAGACAGCCCCACGGCATGTCTGGCCCCACAGCATGAGTAGCCCCATAGCCCAGACAGCCCCATGGCACAGTCAGCGCCCAGCCCCTTCCAGCCCCGCAGCCCAGCCAGCCCCACAGCACAGGTAGCCCCATGGCCCAGCCGGCCCCCGGCACGGTGAGGGCCGAGCCCCGTGGCGTCCCGCAGGCGCTGCGGGAGGAGATCGACGCGCTGCAGGGCGAGCTGGACGCGCTGGGCAGCCTGGGCGTGGAGCTGATGTCCTCCTGCGGGGACCCCGACAAGCCCGACGTCACCAAGAGCCTGGACGATGTGAGTGCCGGCGGGCGTGGGGCCGGCGAGGGACGTGGGGGGTCTGGGGGGTTCCCGGGGCTGAGCCGCGGCGGGACCCTGCCGAAGTCCCCCGGGTGTCCCGGTGCGGGGCTGGGCGGGTGGCCGTGCCGGGCCGGTGTCCCCGCGGGAGGGACCCCGGCGGCGCCGCTGACCCCGCGCCCGGCCGCAGCTCTACTGCTCCTGGCACGGCCTGAGCAAGGTGTGGACAGAGCGGTTCGCGCGCCTCGAGGAGCAGCTCCAGGCCGCCATCAGCTACCAGGAGACCATGCAGGTGGGGAGCCGGGGGCCGCGCGGGCAGACACCCCCCACAGGGGCCTGCCCCCCACCCGCGTCACCCTCCTGTCCCCGCTCGGGGCCGCGGGGGCACCGCGGGGCCACCGTGGTGGTCCAGGAGCTGGCGGTGGGGCTGGGCAGGACTTCGGGGACATGGGGCCAGCTGGGCCATAGGGCCGTGATGGTGCCTTGGGTGGGGGGCTGGTGGGGCTGTGGGGCCAGCTGTGCCTGTGTCCTACCCCAGCGTGATGTCCCCAAATGGAGGTTCCCCTCGGTGGCGGGGGGGATGGGGCATCCTCCGTCCCTCCCTGGGGACCACGGCGGGTCCCGGCCCCGCTCCGGGCCACGGGGCTGCGGGGCGCAGGGGTCAGCGTGCCCCCCGGGCACGGCGGTCCTGGCAGGGGTGACCTGTCTGGCACGCGGGGCTGGGACAGTGTGGGGGGGAGCACCCCCCCCTCCCCGAGCCCAGGGTCCCTCTCGGTCGCCAGCGGCTGTTGGAGTGGCTGGACGCGGCCGAGCTGCGCATGGCGGAGGAGTTCCTCGTCGGCGGGGACCTGGACATGGTGCAGCAGCAGCTGGCGGAGCTGAAGGTGGGGCGGGGGGGGCTGCAGGAGGGGCCCCAGGCCCTGGTGGGGGCAGGTGGGGGGCTGTGGGCGGCTGTGGGATGGAAGGGTGGCACGTTGGGTGGTGGGCGCTGGGTGGCCAAGTCCTGCCCGGGGTGGCCACATCCTGCTGCGCCGAGGTGCCCCGAGCAGGGCAGAGCTCCCCACGAGGAGGAGCTCAGGGCCCAGGCGCCCGTGGCAAGCCGTGCCAAGCTGTGCCGTGCCGTGACAAACCAGACCCAAACGTGGCATGTCATGTCATGCCGTGCCGTGCTGTGCCATGCCCTGCTGTGCCATGCCGTGCTGTGCCATGCCATGCTGTGCTGTGCCATGCCGTGCTGTGCTGTGCCATGCCCTGCTGTGCCATGCCATGCCGTGCTGTGCCATGCCATGCCCTGCCTGATGGCATGTCAGACCCACACCTCCGCGTGCGGGGCCGGGGGTCCCCGCTCACGCTGCCCCGCAGGAGTTCAAGAGGGAGCTCTACCAGTGCAAGGTGGACGTGGAGAGCCTGCGGCACCCGGGCAGCGCGGGGAGCGGGGGGCAGGGGGAGCCCCCGGCCGCGCTCAACGACTTCCGCCGGCGCTGGGACCGGCTGGAGGAGGAGATGGTCAGCCGACAGGTAGGGACGGCGCCCGGGGGCCGCGGGGCAGCATCTACCACCCGCACGGGGCAAGAGCCGCGGCTGGGGCAGTGCTGGGGGGGGGCCGTGCTGGTTTGTGGGGTGCCATGTGGATGCTGGATCTGTGGGGGCCGTGCGGGTGCGTGGGGTGCCGGGTGGGTGCGTGGGGGCCATGCAGGTGTGTTGGGGCTGTGCAGGTGCATGGGGTGCCGGGTGGATGCTGGCTGCGTGGGGGCCGTGCTGGCACATGGGGGCTGTGTGGGGTTCCGCGTGGGTGCCTGGGGTGCGACCTGGGTGCTGGGTCTGTGGTGGGTGGGTGCATGGCCACGTGCCATGTGGGTGCCAGTGGGTGCTGGGTGCACGGTGCTGGTGGGTGAGTGCTTGGGGGCTGTGCAGGGGTGTGGGGTGCCGGATGGGTGCTGGGTCCGCGGGGACTGTGCGGATGCGTGGGGGCTGCGTGGGTGCATGGGGTGCCAGACAGGTGGGGTGCTGGGTCTGCGGGAGCCACGTGGGGGGTGTGGTGCCGGGTGGATCCACGTGGGCGCGTGGGATGCCACGTGGGTGCTCAGTCCATGCGGACCGTGTGGGTGCACGGGGTCCCATGTGAGTGCTGGGTGCATGGGAGCTATGCGGGTGCGTGGGGTGCCGGGTGGGTGCTCAGTCCGTGGGGACCGTGTGGGCGCACGGAGGCCGTGCGGGTGCATGGGGTCCCATGTGGGTGCTGGGTGTGTGGGGGCCATGCAGGTACATGGGGTGCCGGGTGGGTGCTGCGTCCGTGGGGACCGTGCGGGTGCGTGTGGTGCCGGGCGGGTGCGTGTTGCGGCCGCGTGGGCGCAGGGCGGGGGGGCGCGCGCGGCGGGGGCTGCGGGTGCTGCCGGCTGACGGGCGCCCGGTTCCGCCCGCGCCGGGGCAGCACCAGCTGGAGGCGGCGCTGCTGGGGCTGGGGCAGTTCCAGCACCAGCTGGAGGAGCTGCTGCAGTGGCTGCGCCGCGCCGCCGAGCAGCTGCAGGGCCCCGCGCTGCTGCGCCCCGACCTGCAGAGCTGCGAGATCGAGCTGGCCAAGCACAAGGTGAGGGCGGCAGCAGGACGGGGCTGCCGCGTCCCGAAATGCTCCCGGGGTGGGGGGACGCATGGCACAGTCTTGCTGGGGGCACCCGTCTCGCTCCCTGTCGCGGTGCCCCGGCTGCAGTGCCGCTGCCTGGCCCCCTCCCGGCCCCACCATCGAGTCCCCCCCGGGGCGACGGCGGCCGGATCGGGCAGGCTGTGGCTTGGGGCGGGCGGCGTGAGAACATGTCCCCTCCCGCGGTGACAGCATGGAAGGAATGAGCTGTCTCCCAGCCCCGCGTCCCCGTGCCCGGGCACGCTCACCCTGCGTCTGACGCAGGCGAGGTCTCCTCCGTGCCCCGTCCCAGCAACCTCCTTGCCACGAAGTGGTGAATTCGGTGCCTCGCACCTGCCCTGTGCCATGCTGAGGACAAGAGCCGTGGCGCCGATGCCAGGGCATCCCTGGTGCCATCCCCACCCCCTGGCACATCACTCCCCGGACCGTGGCGACGCCGCGGTGTCAGCGTTGGCGTGGGCAGCGGTGGTGGCGCGGAGCTCGGCGCGGGGGCAGCCGGCCAGGGGTGTGGGGTGCCGGCGGTGACGGCGGCGGCCGGTCCCCAGGTGCTGAGGAACGACGTGATGTCACACGCCCGCACGGTGCAGTCGGTGCAGGAGGCCGGGCAGGGCTTGCTGCTCTCCAGCCTGGGGGACAGCGTGGAGGGGCTGCAGCGCAGCCTGCAGCAGCTCGGCCAGCGCTGGGACCTGGTGCAGAGCGAGACCGAGAGCCGCCAGCTGGAGCTGGAGAACAACCTCAGCCAGGTACGGGCCACGGCGTGCCGGGGCTGCCCGCTGCGGCGCTGCCGCTGGCCGGGGCGGCGCTGAGCCCCCGGGGCCGTCTCCAGGTGCAGGACATCACGCTGGAGATGACGGAGCTGCTGCAGTGGCTGGAGCAGGTGGAGCTGCAGCTCTTCTTCTCCAAGCCGGCGTGGGGCCACCCGGACACCACCAAAGAGACGCTCACCGCGCACCTGGTGAGCACCGGGGCCATGCCACCCCCCTCCCCATTGCAGGGACGTCCCCAAGTGTCCCCTGGGGGAACGCGTGCCCCAAATCCTCTCTGCACCGAGATGCCGGGACCCCTCTCTGCCTTCTCCCCTCCGCGACCAGGCAGAGCCCTCCTGCCCCCCTCCAGCTCCCCCGGGATGGAGCGGGAGCCCTCCCCATCCCCGTCCCTGTCCCCCCGCGGGGCGGTGACCCCGGGACTCCCCGCGTCCCCCTCGGCAGGAGCTGTGCAAGGAGATGGAGTCCAAGCAGGAGGCGTACAGCGGGCTGCGGGAGCGGCTGCAGCGGCTGCTGGCCTCCTGCCGCGCCGGCCGGCCCTGCAGCACCGAGCACAGCCTCCGCATCCTGGAGCAGAAGTGGGAGAGCGTCCACGCCGAGGCCCAGGAGAGGAAGGTGCGTGGGGTGGGGGGCGACGCCGGCCCTGCCCCGGCCGTGGGGGGGCTGCGGGGGGTCTGTCAGCATCAGCGCCTCCCCCCCTCGCCCGCAGGAGCGCCTGGCCGAGGGGCTGACGGTCACCACCGAGTTCCACGGCACCGTGCAGGAGCTGCTGCGCTGGGTGGCTCACGCCGAGGAGCTGCTGGGCTCCCCCGCGCCGCCCAGCTTCGTCCTGGGCACCGTCACCGCGCAGATCCAGGAGCACAAGGCAAGTGCAGGCTGAGCCGGCGGCGCCGTCCCGGTGTGCCCCGGCGCCAGACGATGCCGGGGACCGTTCACAGAATCCCAGGATGGTGGGGGTTGGCAGGGACCTTGGGAGACCACCCAGTGCCACCCCCCGCCAGAGCAGGGGCACCCAGAGCAGGTCGGATGCGTCCAGGCGGGTTTGGGATGTCTCCGGAGACGGAGGCTCCCCCACCTCTCTGGGCAGCCTGTGCCAGGGCTCTGCCGCCCTCACAGCAAAGAAGTTCCTCCTCGTGTTGGGATGGAACTTCCCATGGTCACGTTTGTGCCCGTTACCCCTTGTCCTGTCCCCGGGCACCACCGAGAAGAGCCTGGCCCCATCCTCCTGACACCCCCCTTGAAGTATTTATCAGTGTTGATAAGATCCCCCCCTCAGCCGTCTTTTTTCCAGACTAAAAAGGCCCGAATCCCTCAGCCTTTCCCCGTCACAGAGATGCTCCCGTCCCTCATCATCCTCGTAGCCCTTTGAGGACCTCGTTCTTACCGCCTTCAGTAACACCAGTTCGGCGGGTGTTAATTTTTTTTAAGGCAGCTTCAGCTTTTATTTACGACGAAGTTTTTGTGTCGGTTACCGAGGGTTTTCCTCCACGGTTCATTTAAACACTCAACAACCCGCGAAACTGAATTTATTCCCTGTCAAACACGCGCAGACCGGGGCCTTTCGGCGCGGTGGCGCAGAGTCTCCTTACAGGCGATCTGGTTACCGAGCAGGGGATTGAGAAGAGTTAATTTAAGTTTGAGGAATTTCAGCCGTTTGTTCCCGTTACCTTTATCTTGATCGATAGGAACTACGCCTCAGATTGCACCTCCCCCCCCGCACAATAACTCCCGTTTGTTTTGTTTAGAGTCACAGAATCAGGGAAGGGTTCGGGTTGGAAGGGACCTTAAACATCATCTCGTTCCAACCCCCTGCCCTGGGGGTTTATTCTTGTGTGTTCTGGCCAAGGATAGTTTCTCATGTTTTCAGCTTAAACCAGAGGGGGAAAAAAATCTGAAGTTTTTAGCCAAGTATCTGTCCCTAGTCGAATAGACCAGGCCGAACGTTGCGGACTTACAGCCTGGCATTTCACGGCTCCCTTTCTCAAAAGCAGAGATTGCTGGTAGGCTCAGCTGCTGCGCGGCACCGTAATGTTAAAAACACAAAGAATTTTATTATCAAAGTACTTCTTTGTCCTACAATTATCGTCTCCGGTGACTTAGCTCCTGAGAAACCTAACGACAGAAACACTGCACACGACGGCCACACCGCAGTCGCTGGCCGCTTCTGCCGTTGGCGCGTCGGTGCTTTGCGAGTAATAAGCCGGGGGTCCATTATGTCCGTTATTTAATTAGGGCGGGTGTGAGTGCGGTGCCCGGGAAGGTACCGGCAGGGGACCCCGTGGGGCTGGGGTCCGCAGGGGTCCCGTGTGGCACCGATGGTGGCCGCGTCCCCTGGGCTGCCGGCAGGACGTCTGTCCCCGCAGCGGCGCAGCAAGCGGCTCCGCGTCCCGTCCCGGCGACGGCTGGGCGCCGAGGGTCCGCTCCCAGCCCGGGGCCGCCCGCCCGCGCGTCCCCCTGCCACCTCCGCTCTCCGCAGGCCCTGCTGAAGGAGGCGAACGCCCGCGGGGAGAAGCTGAGCGGGCTGGAGGCCGTGGCGTGGCGCCTGAAGGACTTCAGCAGGCAGCAGGACGGGGCCGTCATCCAGAGCCTGGTGCTGGCGGCGCGGGAGCGGCTGGGGAAGGTGCTGCAGCGGGCGGCGGAGCGCGGCGCGGCGCTGGAGGAGGCCCGCAAGCGCGCCAAGCAGGTACGGACACCGCGCCGGGGGACGCGGCTCCGGCGGGGAGCCGTGCTGGGGCGACGGCCGCGGGCACCATGGTTTGCCTGGGGTGGTGCACCATGCAGCGCTGTCGCGTGTGGCCCACCATCCGGGTCGCCGCGGCCGCATCTCTCCACACAAGGACCCCCCCTTCCCTCCTTTTCAGTTCAGCGAGTCCCGGCGGCTGCTCCTGGACTGGATGGACGAGGTGGAGCAGAGCTTGGAGGTGCCGCAGGATGCCGCCACCAGCCAGGAGGAGATCAAGTGCCAGCTGGCTGAGCACAAGGTGGGGGCACGGCCCCGCGCCCCGGCCCCGCCGAGATGGGGGTCCTGGATGTGGGGCACGGAGCTGGGGGGCTGTGGGGTGTCAGGGGAGGGGTCCCCAGCGCCCAGCGGGACGGCAGAGCCTTTGGCCTGGAGAAAAGGGGGCCGAGGGGAGACCTTCTCGCTCTCCGCAGCTCCCTGAAAGGAGGGGGCAGCCAGGGGGGGTCGGGCTCTTCTCCCAAGGAACAGGCCACGGGACAAGAGGGAACGGCCTCCAGTTGCGCCAGGGCAGGTTTAGGATGGATATCGGGGAAAATTCCTTCATGGAAAGGGCTGTCGGGCGTTGGAAGAGGCTGCCCAGGGCAGTGGGGGAGTCGCCATCCCCGGAGGGATGGAAAAGCCGGGCAGACGCAGCGCTGAGGGACGCGGGGTAGCGGTGGGTTTGGCAGCGCTGGGCGGATGGTTGGACTCCATGGTCTGAAAGGCCTTTTCCAACTGAAGCCATTCCATGATTCCATGAGTGTATGATGTGCTCGGTGCCGTGGTGGTCCGATGTCCTCCCAGGGCCGTCTCTGCAGAGCAGGGAGCCCCCAGCCAAGGGGCTCCATCACCCCGAGCTGCCCCGCGGCGCTGGGGGAGGCAGGGGTGTCCCCGCAGCCCCCCTGGGGCCAGCACCCAGGTCGGGGGTCTGGGTGGGCTCACCCCCTGTGCCCGCAGGCTTTCCAGAAGGTGCTGCGCTCCAAGCGGCCCGTGTACGAGGCCACGCTGCGGAGCGGGCGGGCGCTGCGGGAGAGAGCCCGGCTCCCCGAGGACCTGCAGCCGCTGGAGGAGCTGCTGGGGGAGCTGAAGGAGCGCTGGGACGCCCTGTGCAGCCGGGCGGTGGAGAGGTGAGGGGGGGACGGGGGGGGCGGCAGGGGATGGGGTGGCGTGGGATGGGATGGGACGGGATGGGACAGGATGGCATGGGATGGGGTGGGGATGGGGATGGGATATGTTGGGTTGGGATATGATGGGATGGCATGGGATGGGATGGGGATGGGATGGGATACGATGGCACAAGATGGGATGGAGATGGGATATGATGGGGTGGGTGGGGATGGGATGGGATTTGATGGGTTGGGATATGATGGGATGGCATGGGATGGGATGTGGATGGGATGACATGGGATGGGATGTGGATGGGATGGGATATGATGGCACGGGATGGGCTGGGGATGGGGATGGGGTGCGATATGATGGGTTGGGATATGACGAGATGGCATGGGATATGATGGTGTGGGATGGGATATGATGGGATGGGATTCCTGTCCTCTGCTTGCCATGCAGGCCCCAGGCCGGGGGCATGGCATTGCCCTTCCTCACTGGGCATCCTGCTCCCTGCTCCGGGACCTCCTGCCCCAGCTGCCCTGGGCTCTGACCCCCGGGGGTGCAGCAAGGATCCGTCCCCAGCCGTGCCGGGCTCCCCATGGGGCAGCCTTTCCCGGCCCCCGGGCGCTGCTGGCATTGCCTCTGCCCTTCCTTGCAGGCAGCACAAGCTGGAGGAGAACCTGCTTTTCTCGGGCAAGTTCACGGACGCGCTGCAGGCCCTCATGGACTGGCTGTACCGGGCTGAGCCGCAGCTCAGCGAGGACGTGCCCGTCGGAGGGGACCGGGACCTGGTCAGTGACCTCATGGACAAGCACAAGGTGGGTGTCCCCAGCCGTGGTGGGGGGACCCTGGGGAGCCCCAGGCTCTGCACTAGCCCCTGCCCCGGCCCTGCCGCCCCTCCAGCGCGGGGCAGGACAACAGAAGCAATTCCTTGCTGTGAGGGGGGTGAGCCCCTGGCCCAGGTTGCCCAGAGAAGCTGTGGCTGCCCCATCCCTGGAGGGGTTCAAGGCCAGGTTGGACGGGGCTCGGAGCAACCTGGGCTGGTGGGAGGTGTCCCTGCCCAGGGAAGGGGGTGGCACTGGGTGGGCTTTAAGGTCCCTTCCATCCGAAACCGTTCCATGATTCTATGAACAGCCAGGGGCAGGATGGGCTTTGCCCACCGGGGCAGCCCCCGGTCTCTGGGGCAGTGCTGGGGTGCCCCATGTACCCCCCCTGCTGCAAGGGGGCCCTGCGCAGTAACAGGGGCTGGGGCAGGCTGCTGGGACCCCCCGGCGTCCCCCACCCGCTCCTGTCCTCTCGCCAGGTCTTCCAGAAGGAGCTGGGCAAGCGGGCCAGCTGCATCAAGATGCTGAAGCGCTCGGTGCGGGACCTGACCCGCGGCAGCAGCAGCGTCGACTCCCAGTGGCTGCAGAAGCAGATGGAGGAGCTGAGCTCCCGCTGGGACCTGGTCTGCAAGCTCTCCGTCTCCAAGCAGGCCCGGCTGGAGGCCGCGCTCCGGCAGGTGAGAGCCGGGCGAGGGGTGGCCGGGGGGCAGCAGCCGTCCCAGGGACTCCCCGGGTGGAAATGTTGGGGTCCGCAGCCGGTGCGTCCTGGTGGGAAGGCTCTGCAGGTGTCTGGGGTGCCCAGGGCTGCGGGTGTCCACGCTGCGGGGTGCTCCGTGGGGTGCACGGGCGGTGGGTGGCCATGCCGTGGGGTGCTCCGTGGGGTGGCCAGGCAGTGGGTGGCCATGCTGTGGGGTGCTCCGTGGGGCAGCCGGGCGGTGGGTGGCCGCATGTCGCAAGGTGCCGTGGCCGGGTGCCAGGCTGGGTGCTGCGGGCGCCTGCGGTAGGTGTGCCCACGTGCAGGGTGCCCGGGGCAGGGGGGGGGGACACGGCTGCGTGTGTTGGGGTGCTGTGTGGGGTGTCCTGCTCGATGGGGAGGTGCTGATGGGGGTGTCCCCCAGGTGCCGAGGTGGGGTGACGAGCATCCTCTCTGCCCTGCCGTGGGGCGCGAGCTTGGGCTGGCAGCAGCTCTCCCATGGGGGCCCGGGGCTGCGCAGCACTTGCCCAACCCCAGGCAGGAGCGGCCGCTGCAGGGCTTGGGATCTGGCCAGGGGGCTCGGGGGCCGGGACCGGGGGCCGTGGGCGCAGGGTGGGCGCTGAGCGGGTCCCTGGCTGTCGGTGGCAGGCGGAGGAGTTTCACAGCCTGGTGCACTCCTTCCTGGGTCGCCTCGCCGAGTCGGAGAAAGCCCTCAAGTACGGCGTCTTCCCTGAGGAGGAGCCGGCGGTGCAGGAGTGCCAGAACCAGCTGCAGGTCAGTGCCAGCCCCCACCAGTCCCTGTTAGCCCCTGCCAGCCCTCATTAGCCCCCACCAGTCCCTGTTAGCCCCTGCCAGCCCTCATTGGCCCCCACCAGCCCCCACCAGTCCCTGTTAGCCCCTGCCAGCCCTCATTAGCCCCCACCAGTCCCTGTTAGCCCCTGCCAGCCCTCATTGGCCCCCACCAGCCCCCACCAGTCCCTGTTAGCCCCTGCCAGCCCTCATTGGCCCCCACCAGTCCCTGTTAGCCCCTGCCAGCCCTCATTGGCCCCCACCAGCCCCCACCAGTCCCTGTTAGCCCCTGCCAGCCCTCATTAGCCCCCACCAGTCCCTGTTAGCCCCTGCCAGCCCCCACCAGCCCCCAGCAGCCCCCACCTCCAGGGTAGTTCCATCCTTTCCCTGCTACGTCCCATTGCCGGGATCAGCCGGCCCCAGCCAGGGCGTGGGGTGCACCCCACCGAGACGTGGGACGTCAGGTGCCATCCCACCCAGACACGGCGCTTGGGGCCCCAGGCACCCCAGGGTGTGGAGATTCGGGGTCCCTGGCACCCCATGTGAAGGCGGCCGTGCCCACTCCACCCAGCGGCCTTCTCCCGCCCGCGCACCCGGCTGGGTGCGGGCTGGTCCCTGCGGCGCCGGGGTGTGCCGTGGGGCGCGGGGGCTGCGAGCCGGCAGTACCACGCTCCCTGCGCTCCCCCAGGAGCTGATGAAGTCGCTGCAGTGCCAGCAGCTGGAGCTGGAGTGCATCACCTCGCTGGGGGAGGAGATCCTCGCCACCTGCCACCCCGACTCCGTCATCACCATCAAGTCCTGGGTCACGGTCGTCAAGAGCCGCTACCAGGAGGTGAGCTGGGCGCCCCTTCTCCATCCCTCCCCGGGCACGGAGCCGGTCTGCACCCAGCCCCGCGCCGAGCACAGCCCCACGCCTTTGCCACCGCCGGTGCCTCTTCGGCACAGCCGTCCTGACCGGCACGTTGTGGGGAGCTGGGGATGTCAACCCCAGCCCCGGCCAACACAGACGGTCTTGGTCTTGCCCGTGACGGGACGGCCCCGGCTCAGCTCATCCTGCACAGACCTGCCCTCCGTGAGCCGCCGGGACCCCCTGCCCCGGCCAGCCCTGTCCATCCCCTCGCTCCCACCCCTGCTCCCCCATCCCGGAGCCACGCCAGGGGTCACCCGGGGCCTCTCCGGTCCCACCCGGCCGGTGGTGGCTCATTGCACACACCCGAGATGGCAGATGCCCCGCAGCCCAGGCAGGCGGTCCCCGGCGAGCAGTGTCCCGGGGATCCCCATCCCGCACCTCCCTCCCGCGGCGGCTCGGAGCCTCCCTGGCATCCAGGGTTTGCCGGCCCTCCCTGAACGGGTCTGACGGGTTCGGTCCATCCTCTCCCTGCTCTGCACAAAGGCCTTGGTGAGCAGAGCGCCGCGGTATCTGATCTGGATCTGCTCCGGGGTCCGGCCGCCCGCGGGCTGCCCTGCTCGGCCCGCTCCCCCCGGGTAGTGAGGACGCGGCACAGCCCCGCCGCGAGGGCAGCCGGCACGTCTGCTGCAGCGCAGACCTGGCTACCGGCACGTCCGGCCACTGGTCGCAGGGATGGGCCGAGGACCGGAGCTCAGGGCGGCGGCGGCGGCAGCACCCAGGAGCTGCAAAGGCCCCTCGGCACCTGCGGGGCTGCGCTGCGGGAACTCGGTCCTGCCCCGTGGTCACGGGTGGGCTTTGGAGCCCCACGTCCCTGCCCCATAGTCACCATGGCTGCTGGCCGGGGGTCTGCGTGCCTGCCCCATGGCTCCCCGGGTGGAGACTTGTCCCCCTCAAAGCGGTGTCCCACCGGGGTCCGCAGCCGTCCCCATGCCCCCCGCCAGCCCCGGTGGCCCATCTGCCCCCCGGCCGTGCCCGCAGGTGCTGAGCTGGGCGCAGCAGCAGGGCGAGCGGCTGCAGGTGCAGCGGGCCAGCCTGGCCGCCGAGCGGGAGGAGGTGGCCCAGCTCGTGGACTGGATCACGGCCGCCGAGGAGGCGCTGAGCCTGCGGGACCAGGAGCCGCTGCCGGAGGAGGCCGAGCAGCTGGAGGAGCTCAACGCCCAGCACACGGTGAGGGACCCCGTGCCCTGCTCCCCACCTCGCCGGGGGCCATGCCGGGGTCCCCACACCCTGACTGGCCCTGGGCGAGGGCTTGACCCGACCGAGGACTTTCGGGTGCCCCTGGTTAAGGCCGTGAGTGCCCCTCGTGTGCGCAGCACAGCACCTTTCGCAGCCCGAGCCCACCGGCTCTGCACCAATGGCTGCTGATGGGGCCAGCAGGGCTGGGCTGTGGGTGGCCACGCTTCCGGCGTCAGTCCCCTGCCCCAGCTGTGCCGGCAGGGCCGGCCAGCGATGGGGGCCATGGCTCAGCCCCGGCGCTCTGCGGCAGGTCTTCATGGAGGAGCTGAACCGCAAGCAGCCCGACGTGGAGAAGGTCACCAAAGGCGGCAAGCGGAAGCTGGCCACAGAGCTGGGCCCGCCGGTTGCCCGCCGGCTGGCCACAAGTAAGGGCCCCTGTTGCCCCCTGCGCGGTGCCGTGCCCCGGGACCCCTGGCCCTGCCCTCACCGCCCGTCTCCGCTGGCTGCAGGGCGCCGCAGCACCGGGAAGGCGCAGGGCGCGCTGGTGGTGCCGCTCGGGGGGCTGGAGCCCCAGACGCCCCTCATGGCCCAGCTCCTGCACCGCTGGCAGCAGCTCTGGCTTCTGGCCCTGGACCGGCAGTACCGGCTGGAGACGGCCATGCAGCGCCTGCGAGAGGTAGGGGCAGCCATGCCGGCGGTGCCGCGGGGTCGGACGCGGAGGGGGGCGGTCTCCGGGGCTGGGGGATATGGAGTGGGCAGCACCCAGGAGCCTTCCCAGACCCCATCCCTGCAGCCGGGAGACCCCTGGCAGCCACAAGCCGGCTGCTGGAGCCCCTGGCAACCCAGAGCTGGGGGTCCTGGGTCCAAAGAGACCCCTTGGCCAGCCCCAGTGGGTCAGGGCTGGGAGCAAACCAGCTGCACGGCAGCGGGGCTGAGCCCCGGCGTGGGTCCTGCATGGGGCACAGCGTGGTTCCCCCACACCTGGGGGCTTGGGGGGGCCTTGCTGCTGGCGCATTAACCCCCGTCTGCGCCTCTCCCAGCTGGAGGAGTTTGCTCACTTTGACTTCGGAGTCTGGAGGAAGCGTTACATGCAGTGGATCGGCCAAATGAAGTCCCGAGTCCTGGACGTTTTCCGAGGCATCGACAGGGACCAGGACGGGCGCATCAGCCAGCGGGAGTTCATCGAGAGCGTCCTCTCCTCCAGTGAGTGCCCGGGGCTGGGGCTGGAGCTTTTTACCCCCCCCGAGAGCCCGGGGAAGGGCAGTGTGGGGAGAGGTGGGGCAGTGCTGGCAGAGATGGGGAGGGACAGGGTCTGCCAGCCGGGACCCTGGGAAAGGGGGCCGAGGGGAGACCTTCTCGCTCTCCGCAGCTCCCTGAAAGGAGGGGGCAGCCAGGGGGGGTCGGGCTCTTCTCCCGAGGAACAGGCCACGGGACAAGAGGGAACGGCCTCCAGTTGCGCCAGGGCAGGTTTAGGATGGATATTGGGGAAAATTCCTTCATGGAAAGGGCTGTCGGGCGTTGGAAGAGGCTGCCCAGGGCAGTGGGGGAGTCGCCATCCCCGGAGGGATGGAAAAGCCGGGCAGACGCGGCGCTGAGGGACGTGGGTTGGTGGAGTTGGCAGTGTTGGACTCCATGGTCTGAAAGGTCTCTTAGAACCTGGGCACTTCTGTGATTCTGTGACCCCCCTTGGAGGGGGGCCAGGCTTTGGTGCTGTCACCGGCTGGCCTTGGCACAGGGCACCGCGGGCTGAGGGTCCCCTCCCCTCCCCAGAGTTCCCCACCAATGTCTTGGAGATGAACGCCGTGGCGAACATCTTCGACATGAATGGCGACGGCTTCATCGACTACTACGAGTTCGTCAGCGCCCTGCACCCCAACCGCGACCCGCTGCGCCGGATCGCCGACGCCGACCAGATCCAGGATGAGGTACGGCGGGGGGGCCGGGGCCGGGCAGGGTGGGGGTCCCTGCCGTGGGTCTGAGCTGAGCATGCCGTCCCCAGGTGAACAGGCAAGTGGCCCAGTGCAACTGCGCCAAGCGCTTCCAGGTGGAGCAGATCAGCGCCAACAGGTACCGGGTAAGTGCCGACCCGGTGGCCTGGTGACGGGCAGATGTGGGTGCTGGTACCTGCTCTGGCACCCCCCTCCCAGCCCTGCCCGAGCCCCCCCACCTTGCCCTGACGTCCCGATCCCCCGCAGTTCGGGGAGTCCCAGCAGCTGCGGATGGTGCGGATCCTGCGCAGCACCCTGATGGTGCGGGTCGGGGGGGGCTGGATCGCGCTGGACGAGTTCCTGGTGAAGAACGACCCCTGCAGAGGTGGGTACACGCGTCCCACGCCAGGCGCCCTGGCGTCGGGGTGGTGGGCGTCCCTGTGCCCGGGTGCGGTGCCTGCGGGGCCGTGTGGGTCGGTGTTGCCCACGGGGGACGCAGCCCACCGGGCTCCCCGGGCTGCGGGAACCCCCTGCAGACCCCCACCACCTCTGTCGCCCCCCAGTGAAGGGAAGGACCAACCTGAAGATCAACGAGAAGTACCTGTCGCCAGACGCCTTCGGGGCCGCCGCGGCCAAGTGTGCGGGGGCCCAGTCAGCCCCCTCCTCCAAAGTGCTGTCGCCCAGCCGCTCCAACTCCAGCCTCAGCCTCTACAGCAGCGCCTCGGCCCCCAGCAGCCCCCTGGCCAGGAAGGTGAGGGGTGGGGGCGGCCCCCCCAGAAGCCCTGACCCCTCCAGCCCAGCCGCGGCGGGGGCTGACCCTCTCCCTCCCCAGTCGGTGCTGCGGAGGACGCGCTCCGGTGACCGGTGCCCCCGCTCCCGCGGCTCCCTGCTGCCCGACGGGGCTGAGCTGCAGTTCACCGCGGCCGAGGAGACCCTGGCCGTCGCACCCCCAGGTGAGGACCGGGCCGCTGTGGGGGGGCCACGGCTGCAGGCTGCACCCCACGGGGCTGGGGGAGGGATGGGGAGGCACAGGGGAGCCGCAGGCGCTGGGGCGGTGTGGGGCAGGGCAGTGGGGCTGCCCCCCGGCCCCAGGAGCACCGGCACGGGGAGGGGTGCAGGAGAGGACGCTGCTCCAGCCCCTCTGTGTCGCAGAATCCCAGAGTAGAATGATAGAATCGTCGAGGTTGGAAAAGATCTTCATCGAGTCCAACCATTAATCTGACAAGGACAAGAGGAAACGGCCTCACGTTGCGCCAGGGCAGGTTTAGGATGGATATTGGGGAAGATTTCGTCATGGAAAAGGTTGTCGGGCATTGGAAGAGGCTGCGCAGGGCAGTGGGGGAGCCGCCATCCCCGGGGTATTTAAGACGTGGTGCCGAGGGATGTGGGTTAGTGGTGGTTTGGGCAGCGTTAGAGTCACAGAATAGAATCAGAGAATCAGAGGATGGTCCAGGTTGGAAAGGACCGTTCAGACCACGGAGTCCAACCATCCGCCCAGCGCTGCCAAACCCACCGCTACCCCGCGTCCCTCAGCGCCGCGTCTGCCCGGCTTTTCCATCCCTCCGGGGATGGCGACTCCCCCACTGCTCTGGGCAGCCTCTTCCAACGCGCGCGCGACAGCCCTTTCCATGAAGGAATTTTCCCCGATATCCATCCTAAACCTCTCGGTGTCCCTGCAGAGCCGCCCGAAGGGTCGCCCCCGGAGCGCTGCAGCCCCTGCCGCTGACCCCCGCCCCGCCGCCCGCCCTGCGCCCAGCACCCTCGGCCGGCCCCACTCAGGACTCTCCTCCCCGAGGCCGGAGGATGGCGAAGTCGCGGCCCCGCGCCCCACGGCTCTCCGGCCCGGCGCTGCGGACCCCCGCGGGCACCCACCTGCACGGTCCCAGCTCTCTGTCCGTCACCGATCCCCCTGGGCCTGGCCCCGGCATATATGCAAGCATCCCCCCCCTCCAACAGACACCAAACTGCCCCCAGGCTCTGGCTGCCATGGTCCCCCCCTGCCCCACTGCCCCACCGGACAGCGTGGGCCGCTCTGAGCCCCAGTGCCCCTCTCTGAGCACCCGGGGGTGCTCTCCAGATGTCCCCGGGCTGGGCTCTCCCTTCTCCCCCAGGCTCCCACGCCGGCGGAGGGGCTGCCGGGGCCGCCGGGGCATTTGGCATCGCTGGCGGGGGTCCTGCCGCCCGCACCCCCGCGGGAGGTGGCCGGGCTCGGTACCGGGGCAGCGGGGCCCCTCGCCGGACGCAGAGCCCCGTTTCTGGTGCTAACCCTCCCCCCTCGGCCCTTCGGTGTCTGCCCACGGGGCCCCGGCTACAGCTGCCCCCCACCCCGGCGGGGCTGGGGCTGCCACGGGCGGGGGGTCCCCCGCGCACCCCGTCCCGCCTGGGCCGGGGGACCCCTGCCCTGCCACCGCATGCCCACGTCGCCCCGCTAACCGGACAGCAGTAGAGCTGAATGTAACCCTGGCCGGGCACGGCCCCGCCAGCCTCAATAAAGAGTAGGTTTCTTTTTCTACGAGCAGCTGGGGCTCGCTGCCGTCTGTCCTTCTGTCCGTCCGCTCACCCTGCCGCCGGGTGGTATGGGGGGGGTGTAGCGTGGCCGAAGCCATGGTGGCACGCGGTGGCCGGGCACGGCCGGGCATGCCTCCAGCCCGGTGCCACCGGCAGAGACGCCCGGCGCCGCAGCCGAAGCTGGCAAGCCCGGGGCGTCGCAGCGGGTGCCAGCGGGCGCTGCGCCGTGTTGCCTCCTTTCCGAGGAAGCGTTGCTGGGATTCCTGCTGTGCCCCAGCGCCTCTGCCTGGGGCTGGGAGCCCACACCCAGGGCACGCAGCGCGGGGAGACGTCGCATCCCCAGCCCCGTCTGCCAGCTGCCCTCCTGCCACCCCGCAGCCCCGGGGACACCGGGAGCGTTCCAGGCGGCCCCCGGCCAGCGTGGTCCCGGCGTCCCCGGGGCGTCCATCCGCAGGGTCCCGCGCCACTCGGGTTGGTGCAGCTGGAGACGCTGGCTGCATCCCCACTCCGGCAGGTCGGGGACACCTCGTGTGCAGGGACTGTCCCCAGGCGGCGCAGCGGCACGGCCCTTGCCTGGCACCCCCTGCTTCGGGGCAGTCCAAGACCCGCACGTACCGGGGCTGCCGCCGTCCTCCTGTGAGCCCCCACCAGGGCTGGGGCTTTGCCTGGCTCCCTCCTCCCTCCTCCTGTCCCCGTCGGCTGGCCAGCCGCCCCCCCAGGGGTTTCGGTCCTGTTTCTGCGCTGTTGTCCCCTAAAACTGTTTCCACACTCAACTTCTTTCTGAACAAACACTTCTGCACCGGTCAGCAGCCAAAGGCGGCCGGAGAGCCTGTGATGGGGCATGTTCCCCCGTCCACGCGCGGAGGAGCCCTGCAAGCCCCCCCATGCGGGTGGGGGCCCCTCGCCGCTGGCACTGCCCCACCGCACTGAGCCCCACAGCGCTCCGCGGAGCAGAGCATCCACCAACGCCTCTCGGGACGGTCCACGCGGCGCTGCCGGCGCGGGCTGGGACCGCCGACACGAGTTGCGTTGCACATTCCTCTGCCTATGGAAATCTCACCCACCACTCCCAGCCGGGGGAACACACCCGGCACCACCGGCACCACCGGCCTGCGCCAGCCACATCCAGAGCCCCAGGCAGCGACTCTGGCCCGGGAAGCAAAGACAACAGGCGGCGGGGGTGGCCAGGACGCACACGCAAACTGTTTGCAAAATGTTTGTGCAGCCAGGCAAACACCGGCGGCGCGGCTTCTTCGGGGCTGCACCCGGGGACGGGGGCGACGTGATGGACAGAGACGCAGACCCGGAGCGCGTGGATGGGGACGCAGAGTCCAAGGGAGCCTGCACCGTCTGCGGGGAGACGCGGCGCAGAGCGGGGGTGCCCTGGCAGAGCCCGGGCTGGGAGAGGAGCATCTCCCGGTGCTTGGCTGCAGGAGCGGTTCCCGGGGCAGCGGGAGAGCAGGGATGGAGGCTCGGTCCCAAACAGGCACCATCATGGCCAGGTGCTTCACCCAAGCCCCCGTAGCCATGCCGTCTGCTGGAGCCGGTTGTGGGGGGTGCTGCTCCCACAGTGGGGTGTCCCCCCTGCCGGCAGGCACCCCGGGGAGACGGCCGGCCCCCGCCACGGCGAGGGGGAGGCGGGTGCCGCCCTGTTGCCCAACCGCCCCAACACTTGCCCTGGCTGTGGGAATCCCGGGTGTGACGGGCCCACCCTGCGCCCCCGCAGCCGCCCCAGCCCCAGACTGGAGCCACGCGCTGGCGGCAGCCTCTCCATCCCACCCCACAGAGCCCGGCCACACCGCGGGGGAGAGCCGCCATGCCCTGGGCCTGGCAAAGGGCAACTTCTCAAACGTCCCCCCAGACACCTCCTGTCCCCTCTCCAGGAATCGAGAGGTGTGAACCCCGGGGGCCCCAGTGACCGCCGGTGCTGGGGCAGCTCCTCCATCCCCGGCGCGCACAGCCCCAGCTCCCTGTGCGCTGCTCCTGCCTTTCCCGTGCCTGGCGCGGGGGTGTCCCTGGGCTGCTCTGGCTCCCTCCGGCAGGCACGGGGCTCTCCCGCCTGCTATTTGGACCCGCATCCCATGTAAAGCCCTTGCCCAGCGCCTGGGTACGGTGCTGCTGGGTACCGGTGAGATCCCGTGGCCCAGAGCCCCCCCAGCCTGCTCTGGGAAGAGGGCACAGGGTCAGGACGCCGGCGGCGCTGGAGGCAATGGCACAGTGGGGATGGAGGATGGCGGGGCTGGCAGCTTTGGTGCTGCACAGGTCGGCGTCGGTGTCGGCGTGGGCACGCTGCTCTGCTGCCGGGCTGGGGCCAGCAGGTGTGCGAGCGCACGTGTGTGTGCGCGCAGAGCCCCTTGCACAGCCGATGTGTGCGCGCCGCGCTGGTGGTGCGTGAGCACCTGCCTTCACCTGCGCGACGGCGTGTGTGGGCGCAGGTATCGGGCGGCAAAGCCCCGGCAGGCATCTCCTGGCGCTGAGCTCAGCGTCTGGCCTCAGCCCCGGCAAGGATTGTCCCAGCCGGCGACGTGCCGCACTCCCGCACCGCCTTGCCCCTTCCTCAGTACGTGCCAGGGGGACGGGGACTGCAGTGACTCGTGCCCGAGCCGGACTGTCCTCGCTGCCATCCCACCGGTGCCACCAGCGGCACTCAGGAGCCCCCAGAGTGTGGGGCTGGACCTTGGGGTGTCCGTGGCCCCGCATGGCTGGCAGCTGGGACAGACGGACACGGAGCAGGGAGGACGTGCAGCCTGGTGATGCCAGGCAGCAGGGCAGCGTTGGACGGCGTGTCCCGGTGGGTGGCAGCGCAGTTGGCAGTGGGGACAAGCGGCAGCTGCCAGGCCCCATGACGGCACCGCGCAGTGATGGCAGTGAGCCCCCTCCTCTGGGAGCCATCTGCTGCTGTGACACCCAGCTCGGTCGGCCATCCCTCACCGACCCACACGTGTCCCGCTGTGGGACGACTCCTGGAACGCTGAGCGACCACGTCCCGGTGCCTGCCCCACTGGGCTTTCCCCTTCCCCACAGCAAACGGCCCCGCTGGATTGGCCGCCGGCGCAGCAGCGGTGTCACTGCAGCTCCTGGGAGCCGGCGGCCACCTCCAGCCCCAACCGCGGCCGCCCACGGGCAAGGGCGAGGTGCCCAGGCCGCTCCTTGTCTTCGTCGGTAGCCGAGGTGTGTTGGTGAAGCCGCGTATGGTTAGCTGGAATGTCCGCGGGAATTGCAGCCACACGTTACTGCTAATTACCGTAACCAGAGCCCGGCCTCTGCCTCTGGGCCGCGGGCCCGAGGGGGAAACCAAAACAGCATCGGCAGGAGCAGCAGCAGAACAACCCAGTATGGCCCAGCACGGCCCAATATGTCCCGGTATGGCCCAGTAAGGTCCAGCATGGCTCAATATGGCCCAGCACGGCCCAACATGGCCCAGTGTGGCCCACTATGACCCAGTAAGGCCCAGTATGACCCAGTATGGACCAGCACTGTGCACTGCCTGGGGCAGCAAGTTCCCCTCCTGCCTGTCCCTGCAGCAAGGCAGGGAGACGATGCCCCGTTGGCCACCTGTGCCGGTCACTGGCCGGCCATGCCCGTGCCCGGCCCCGGGGCTGTCCTCGCTGCTGGGCAGGCTGCAGGGGGGCTCAGCTGGCCCAGACCCCGGTCATTGCCTCGCCATCAGGACGCTCTGCCGTGGCGGCACCACTCCAGCGCGTTGGTGCCAAGCCCTCTGCGGCAGCGGCAAACGCTCATCCCTGTTTGCCTTGGGATTAAGGCTCCTCAGCACGTCCCGAGAGCGGCACCGCTGCAACAACCATCGACAGCGCCTGTGCAGCCGTCGGGAACCCACGCTGGTTTCTGGGACACAACCTCCTCTCCGTGTGCCACAGGCATGGGGCACGGGTACGGCGGTGGCTGCTGGCCCTGCTGGGGGGGGACACGGCCCCTGCTGCTCTCCTGGCCCTGCCGATGCTCCCCCGGTTGGGACATGGCCCCACGGGTGTGGGGCATCGTCCGGGCCAGCCTCTCTTGGCACTGCAGCTCTGCCTGCTCCGGGATGACACCTTCCGAGGGTCCATCTGCCCTCCCGGGACCACCGGCTTGGCGCTGCCACAGGTTCAGCCATGCCATTGCCGGGGCAATGCCCCTCTGCCGCTGCTGGGGTTCACCACGCCGGCAGCAGGCGCCAGGGCTGTATGCCGGCTGGACCACGCCGTGCCACGCCGCGGGCTCGCCCGGCCAGCCCTGTGCCTGGATACCGGCAGCTCTCCAGACAACACACTCCCACGCACCATAAACATCTTGCCCAAGCGGCGCATCCCTTCCTCAGCACTCTGCCACGCAGGGCTGGCACCGGGAGGGGGCTGCAGGGCCACCCCGCAGCCCCGGAGGGACCCTGCCCTGAGTGCGGTGCCCACCGCTCCTTCGGTGCCCACCGAGCACCCGTGGCAGCGGGGAGAGGCGAGGGGGTGCCCGGGGTGAAGCGGGAGCTGGGTGCAGGGTCTGGGGAGAGGGTGTGGGGCTGGTGACGGAGGCAGGGCAGGGGTGTTTGGGGTGACTCAGGTGGCAACGGGGTGGCATGGGCATGTTTTGGGCAATTCGGGCTCTACCTGTACATCCAGGGATGTGGGCAAGGTTTGTGGGGGGGGAGCGGGGAAGGGTCCCCCTCTCCACCTCATCTGCCACGGTGCCAGGGTCAGGCCCGCAGCTGGAAGTCTGGGGTCTGTCACCCTTGCAGCCGCAGCCCGGGGTCCGGCCACGTAGACACCACGGCGCAGCCGGTTGGACGGGAAATGGGCTCCCGGTGGGCTTGGGTGGGGAGGGCTGCAGGGGCTGCCCTGGGAGAGGAGCCGCAGCAGGACGAGGTGCTGGGGCTGCTGGGGCAGGGGGTGGTCACGGGGCGATGGGCAGAAGGATGTGGCGGCTGGGGACGAGAGCAGCGCAGGCACGCTGGCCCCGTGGGGGTCTCTCCCCTCTTTCTCTCGCCTCCTTTGGAATCACAGAATGGCCTGGGTTGGAAGGGACCTTCCAGGTCATGGAGTCCAACCATCAACCCAGCACTGACAAAACCCATCACTAACCCATATCACTAAACACGACGACTTCCCTTTGCGGAGGGCACTGCTGGACCAGATGGCTACTTGCCAGGACAGGGCCACTGGCCCACACCGTAGCCCCTCAGGGACCGGCGAACCCCTCGCTCCTGCTCCCAGCCCTGCAGGTACGGTGCAGGGAGGGCGGCGATGGTGTCACAGGGGCCAGTGCAGCCGGACCCCCTGCAAGGGGGACCCGGGGACCCGGTGGGGGCTGTAGGGAGGGCTGGCCTGCGTGTTTCTGGCAGGGCTGGGCCGGTGTGTCATCCCCAGGGGCGGGGAAGGGCCAGGTTTTAAACCTGCTGCGGTCACAGGCAGGAAGCAGCGGCGAAGCAGCGGGACTGCGGGCACCTGCCAGGCGAGCCCGTCCAGCGACCACCGCGGGCAGGTAGGCGAGGTCCGGCGGAGACGGGCCCAGCCGCGGGGCCATGCTGGGGGGCCACAGCCGACCGAGGCGCTCCCACCGGTGCCGGCTATGCCAGGAATGCGGCACTGCCTGCGCCCGCCGGTCTGGCTGGGCTGCAGCCAGATGCTGGGGCGGGACAGTGGGCGTAGGGCCGCAGGCGCACGGTGCTGCGGTCGGCGGGCACCGACAGCCCTTGTGTCCGAGCACGGCAGGAGGATGCTGGTCCCTGACCCTGATGTGCCCCGGGATCGGGACAAGAGGCCACGGCTCCCAGGGAAAAGCCCCTCTTGCCTCGGGGCTCCGACGGGCTCATCGGGGCTCGGTGGGGTGGCGGGTGCCGAGGAAGGGGCAGGCAGTGGGGCAGGGCACGCAGGGACTGGTAACACCGTTCCTTGGTGCCCAGCGAGGCGGGGACACGGTGGTGTGGGATCCCCTCCCGTGGGCAGGGTGCGACCCTGTCCCACCGCTGCAGCGGAGGAGCAGCCCCGCTCCTGGCACCTAACGGGGCCTGTCAGCCGGCAGGAGCCCGAATGCCGCCGGCCATCGGTGGGACCCCGGCACCGCGTCCCTGCTCGGAGGCAGCCGGGCTGGCAGCACCGCTCGGGAAAGAGTCCTTGGCTGCCCCCAGCCCTGCGAGGTCCCCCAAAGTGCCCCAGCTGCCCTCCCTGTCCCTGTCACCCTTCCATCACTGCCCCAGCCAACTCCCCAGCTCTCCCTCCCCCTGCAACACCCGCGGTCTCAGTCCGTCCCATCAGAGGCCCCCACAGACCCCCACCAGCCTCCCACCCACAGCCCCAGCCCCTTCCTCCGTCACCCTCTCCCTGAAACCGCGACCCCGGCTCTGCCGGTAGAACCTGTCCCTTCTCCCCGTCCCTCCCCGCAGCCCCTGGCAGCCTCTCCCTCCCCACCCCGCGGGTGCCGAGGTGCAGGGTCGTCCCATGGGACGCCGGGCTGGGGTAGCTGCACCGCTCCTGGCGTACGCCCCTGCGCTGGGTGTGGGACGAAGAGCTGCCGCGGTGACTCAGGCGGGCAGGGAGGTGTGCATGGGGGCCCGCAGTGCCGGTGAGCGCCAAGGAGCCGCGCGTCCCGTGCCGGCGCTCATACCAGTGCCAGCACGTTTCCTGACGCAGGCAGAGACGAGAGGTGCGGCGCAGCGGCCGCCGCTGCCGGGGGGAGCTGCCCACGTCGGGGAGAGACTGTGGCCCCGGGGGGGGCTGCAGGTGCCAACGCCTGGACCTCCGCCAGGAATCTCCCTGGCTTTGTAGGCAGAGCTGGTTACTAAAAGTTTCCATGGGGCTGACGTCTTCTGACTAAAGGGAAAAGAAAAGAGCCCTTGCGCTGCCCGCAAACCCGCTGCCTGCTCCCCGGCCTGTGTAGGGCAGGGGGCTCCACCGCAGCCCTGAGGGTTCCTGCCCCTGTCCCCCAGCCCCGGTGAGAATTGGGGTTTCAAGCTGCCACCGTCTTACAGGTGGCAGTGCCCAAATCCCCTCTGCAGGCTGGTGCCAGTGGCTGACGCGGGTCTGGGAAGCACCGGGATCTGCCCGGGGGTCTCTGGGTTCTGCAGCCGCACTGGTGCTGCCCACCCCGGTGCCATGGCGTGGCGGCGTGGCTGGGCTGATCCCAGCTCCTCCCAAGCACGGCACAGCCTGCGCCATCTCACCCGGCACCTCTCTGCCAAAGGGCTGCGGGGCCGGGAGCAGCTTTCCTGTCCCCGCGAGGCGGCACGGCCCTGGCACCGGGTGGGCAGAGTCGGCAGTGCGGTGACGCCAGCCCCACTGTGCGTTGTACCTGCGCATCCCCTCGCCCCGTGTGGGTCTGTACTGCCCTTCCCAGGGGCAGGAGCAGCGCCCAAAGCCGTCCCACCCATCGTCCCCACCTCTTGGCGCCAGGGCCAGCTGCAATCCTGGACCTGCAAACACAAACAGCATTGCCTGGGCAGATCCAAGCCCGCGCGGCCGCGCTCACGCTGACATCACCACGCGCACAGAGCCGGGGCTTGTCGGGACCTTTCCCCCTGGGACGGGCAGCACGAGCTGGAGCACGGCGGGGACAGAGGAGCCCTTGCGAGGGAAAGGTGCTGGCCTGGCCCGGGGGCGCGGGACGAGCGGGAGGGGGCACGCAGGGACAGAGCCCCGTCGAGAGGCGGGTGTCGCGGTGAGCAGGGCCCCAGGCACAGCTCTGCACACCCGGGTGTGTTTGCACGGGCGGAATGGGGAAGGACGTGGGTCTGTGAGCCCCAGGCAGGATCCACGCCCCAGTGCCGGTGCGGGCAGTGAGATACGGCTGGTTGGCACCATCCCCACTCAGTGCGACCACCGCGGGAGGGTCAGCATGGGGCTGGCTACCCTGGGGCTGCTGTGCCAGCGCCCTTCCCCTCCACCGCCATGGACAGCCGTGCGTACCACGGGGTGCTCTGGCTCTGGCCTTGGAACCAGGTCCAGAGATGCCCATCCCTGGAGGGGTTCAAGGCCAGGTTGGACGGGGCTCGGAGCAACCTGGGCTGGTGGGAGGTGTCCCTGCCCAGGGCAGGGGGTGGCACTGGGTGGGCTTTAAAGGTCCCTTCCCACCCAAACCATTCTCTCATTCTGTAACCCAGTAATGGACAGGCTGAGAGAGCTGGGGGGGTTCAGCCTGGAGAAGAGAAGGCTGCGGGGAGACCTTCCAGCCCCTTCCAGTCCCTAAAAGGGCTCCGGGAAAGCTGGGGAGGGACTCTGGAGCAGGGAGGGGAGCCACAGGACGAGGGGGGATGGTTTTACATTGAAAGAGGGGAGATTTAGGTGAGATATTGGGAAGAATTCTTTGCTATGAGGGTGGTGAGCCCCTGGCCCAGGTTGCCCCGAGAAGCTGTGGCTGCCCCATCCCTGGAGGGGTTCAAGGCCAGGTTGGAGGGGGCTTGGAGCAACCTGGGCTGGTGGGAGGTGTCCCTGCCCAGAGCAGGGGGTGACGCTGGGTGGCTTTTAAAGGTCCCTTCCCACTCAAACCATTCCGCGATTCTATGGCTGATTCTATGACCCTAAGCCAGCGGGCAGCACCACGACCCAGCCGACTCGGCTGCAGCAGCCCAGGCAAGCAGCTCTCCTCAGTCTGCTGCAGCTCTTCGTGCTCGGTCCCGTGGCCTCCGTAGGGCCGGTCCAGCCCCGGCACACCCCACTCTGCTCCGGTGCCAGGGGGTCTGCGTCCAGGGATGGGACTCACAAGGGAATAAGGTGCTGTCTCTGCTGCCCGGCGTAGCAGGGCCAGCCCCTTCTCTCCTCAGCCCCTCAGTCCTGAGTCACTCAAACCAGGACAAGAGGGGAGCAGCCTTTCTGCGCTGGCTCGGGGTTTGCTCATCCCTGTGCCAGCAGCAGCCTGAGCGAGTGCCGCTATCCCTGGGGGTTGCTGGTTTTGGCTGGTGTTTTGTCCCAAGCCCTGCTGTGCTCCAGGCCTTTGAAGCACTGAGAGACGAGCCCTGTAGAGATGGGTTTTGAAATGCATCTGAAGCTGGGGGGGCTTTGCTCCCCAAAGGACGCAGTCCCACCTCAACCCAGAGCTCCACGGGTCCCACCGGTGCCTCTGCTCCGGCCTCTCGCTGAGACGTCCCAGTGCCCCCAGCCAGTCTGGCTCAGGTGCCTGCTTCTGGCAGGTCTGGCACAGCATGGAATCACAGAATCATAGAATTGCCCAGGTTGGAAGGGACCTTCCAGGTTATGGAGTCCAACCATCAACCCAGCACTGACAAAAGCCATCACTAAACCATATCATAGAATCACAGAATCTTCATGGTTGGAAAGGACCTTTGAGATCATCGAGTCCAACCATACGCACACCAAAAAAACAAACAAACAAACAAAACCAACCTCTACAATCCCTGCCACTAGAGCATGCCCTCAAGCACCACATCTAGATGTTTCCTAAATACCTCTAGGGATGGTGACTCAACCACCTCCCTGGGCAGGCTGTGCCAGTGCCTGACCACTCTTTCAGTAAAGTCGTTCTTCCTAATCTCTAATCTAAACCTCCCCTGCCACAACTATCACTAAGCACCACGTCTGCCCGGCTTTTAAATCCCCCAGGGATGGCAACTCCACCACTTCCCTGGGCAGCCTCTTCCAATGCTTGATAACCCTTTCGGTGTAAAAATTTTTCCTAGCAATCTAAACCTGCCCTGGTGCAACTTGGGGCCCGGGCCAGGGACGATCACACTGCCCTGAACACACTCAGGCTTTGGCTGTTACGTCCTCCTGCCTCTGAGGTATCCCTTTGTCTTTTTTTCCCCGTATTTAGCATGCAAATCACATGTTATGGTTTGAGGAATCCACAACAAGTTATTGTCACAACCATTCCATCACCCGATGAGCCCTCCCCACCCACGAAGGGCAATCAGGGAAAAAACAAGGAAACCCGAGGGTTTAAATATAAACGGATTTAATAGAATAAGACTAGGTAATCAACATTAATAACATTAAAGATCCAATATTGATCCCAATACCAATATAAAATAGGCAAGGATTAGACTCAGCCAATGACGTCAGTAGGAAGCTGGGCACTGCTGGGAGGAAGGGAAGGGCTCAGGGGTCCGGCTCCAGGGCAAGGAGTTCTCTGGACCATCGCCATCAAGGGAGAGGGAGAACTTCAGCAAACTTTCTAATTTATATTGAATGTGACGTTCACGGCATGAAATAATCCTGTTGGCCACCTCGGGTCGAGTGCCCGGGTCTTGTTCCTCCTCATCCCTGCACCTGGTGAGCACAAAACCACCAAGACCTCGAAACCCACATACCATAGCTGGCTATAAAGTAAATCTTTTCACAAATTCAGCCACTAAAGTCTTCTAAAAGTGCAGTTTTCCCAAGCGTTAGAACAGACCTTACTGAAAAGTAAAATTACTGACAGAGAAAGTCGTCCTGTGTTGCTCAAACCAGGACACCATAGAAAAACTGATTTCTCACTGAGCTTTCCCTTTTTCTGCCCTCTCTCCAGACAGTCTCGTCAGCTGTGAAAGCAGGGAAGATGGAGAGCATGCCGGCAGTGAACGGCCATGCTGCCCCCCTCTCTCCCCAGGAGGACGTGCCAGGAGCAAACCACTCGTGCCAGGACATACTGCCTCGCAAGCAGAAAATAGCGTCTGATGGGGATGTGACGGTGATGGATGCTTCCAGCGAGCCCTCGGAGGCAGCTGGCAGCATTGCTGGAGTGTTTGTAGAGACTTCCAAGAAGGTAATGAGCTTTTATGATGCCACCAGAGAGCATCTCCTAAGCTTGGATTTAGCACTCTGTCTTCTTGAGGCCCAGGCAGCCACGGGCTTCATCACCGACCCGGTGAAGAACAGGCATGTCTCCGTAGCAGAAGCTGTGCAGCTGGGGCTGGTGGGGCTGGAGCTGAAGGAGAGGCTGCTCTCCGCAGAGAAAGCTGCTACTGGCTTTGTGGACCCCTACACAGAAGAGAAAATCTCCCTCTACCAGGCGATCCAGAAGGAGCTGGTTGGGAGGGAGCAAGGTACCCGGCTGCTGGAGGCCCAGATGGCAACCGGAGGCATCATTGACCCAGCCACCGGCTGCCGGCTGCCAGCAGATGTTGCCTGTGAGAGGGGGCATTTAGATGAAGAGATGACCCAGCTCCTCTCCGACCCCAGCAATGAGGACAGCAAAGGCTTCCTCAACCCCAGTACTATGGAGAGGGTCACTTACATGGAGCTTATGAAGAGATGTGTTGTTGATCCAGCCTCAGGCTTCCTCCTCTTGCCCCTGCAAATCACATTCCCGGGGCTGGCAGGGAGGGTGAGCAGCAGGGACCTGCTGGACTCCGGCATCATCAGCCCTGAGACGTTCAGAGGTCTGGAGGAGGGAAGAGTTTCTGCCCAGGAGGTAGCAGAGGATGACTCCGTTCGGCAGTTCCTGCAAGGGACAAGGAGCGTGGCTGGTGTTGTCCTGCCTTCTGGTGAGCGGAAAAGCCTTTACCAGGCACTGAGAGAGCATCTCCTCATGCCTGGTGCTGCTCTGATGCTCCTGCAAGTCCAGGCCTCCACCGGCAGCCTGACAGACCCCATAAAGAACAAAAGCTACTCAGCTGATGAGGCTGTCAGGGTCGGTCTCGTTGGCCCAGAGCTTCATGAGAAACTGTCTTCAGCTGAGAAGGCCATCACTGGATACAAGGACCCCTACACTGGAGAAATGCTCTCTCTGTTCCAAGCCACCAGGAAGGGCTTTATCCCCAAGGATCATGGCATTTGCCTTCTGGAGGCTCAGATGGCCACAGGGGGTATAATTGCTCCAGGCAGGCACCTCCGTGTCCCCACAGAGATGGCTTGCAGGTGGGGGTACCTGGACGAGGCCACACGACAGCTCCTCTCCAGTCCTACTGATGACACAAAAGGGTTCTTCGACCCCCGCTCCAAGGAGAAGCTGACCTACGCAGACCTGCTCAAGCGCTGCGTCACTGATCCCAACACGGGTCTCCTTCTGCTGCCACTTGGTGGAGAAAGCAGAGAAGGAGCCGAGGGAACCCACCTCTTCTTTGACCACAGGACCCAAACAGCTTTGGAAAACACAGAATTACCCATTGCTTTAGGTAAATTCAAGGGAAAGTCAGTGTCTCTCTGGAAACTCCTCTTCTCAGACTACATCCAGAGTGAGCAAAGAGCTGCTCTCACCCAGCAGTACCTTGCAGGAACACTCTCTACGCAAGAACTGGGTAAGGCAGTCAGTGCCACCATTGAGGAAATGGCTTCCACCGCTAATGTCACCTTTGAAGGACTGAGGGACCGGGTGACAGCTGACCAGCTCCTGAGCTCTGAAATCATCAACAAAGATTTGTTTAAGAAACTGAAGGAGGGAGAAACATCAGCCAAAGAAGTCGTCAGCATGGACACTGTCAAGAAGTACCTGCAAGGGACGGGTAGCATTGGTGGGCTCCTGCTTCCTGATTCCCAGGAGAAGATCAGCATCTACCAGGCAAAGCGGAAAGGACTTTTAAGGCCAGGAACGTCACTGATCCTCCTGGAGGCACAGGCTGCTACTGGATTTATCATTGACCCAGCTGCCAACAAAAGGTATTCTGTGGATGAGGCGTTAAGAGCGAACGTCATTGGCCCAGATGTTTATGACAAGCTATTGACTGCAGAGAAATCAGTCACCGGCTACAGAGACCCCTACTCAGGGGACAAGATCTCCCTCTTCCAGGCCATGAAGAAGGAGCTCATCGTCAAGGAGCATGCTATCCGCCTGCTCGAGGCCCAGATCGCCACCGGTGGCATCATCGACCCCGTGCACAGCCACCGCATCCCCGTGGAGGTGGCCTACCGCCGTGGCTACTTCGACAAGAAGATGAACTTAATCCTTTTGGATCCCAGTGATGACACCAAGGGCTTCTTCGACCCCAACACCCACGAGAACCTCACCTACCTGCAGCTGAAGGAGAAGTGCATCACAGAGCCATCCACTGGGCTCTGCCTCCTTCCTCTGAACAGTAGGAAGCGCCAGTTCGTCGATGACACCACCAGACGGGTGTTCAGGAGCTCCTGGCTGCCGGTCAGGTTTGGGCGGTTGCGGGGGGAGAAGGTCTCTGTGTGGGACCTGCTGAACTCTGAGTACTTCAGCGAGGGAAGGCGCCGGGAGATATTCAACCACTACCAGCTGAGGAAGCTCACTCTGGAGCAAATTCGCGTCATGTTAGAGGAGGAAATTAAAAAATGGGCCCCCATCAAGTTCACAGCCATGAGAGGCAGCGTCAGCGCCTATCACCTGATGGAAACAGGTGTCATTGACAAGGCCCTGTTTGAGAAGGTGTTGGAAGGATCCGTCACACCAGAGGAAGTCCTGCACATGGACTCTGTCAGGAAGTACCTCTATGGCTCTGGCAGCATCGGGGGGATCGTACTGCAGCCGTCGAACCAGAGGATAAGCATTTACGAGGCCATGAAGAAAAACATCATGGTACCAGGAGTAGCCCTCCCACTGCTAGAGGCCCAGGCTGCCACAGGCTTCATCATTGACCCTGTGAACAACCAGAAACTCTGTGTGGATGATGCCATCAAGGAGGGCGTCATTGGGCCAGAAGTCCATGAGAAGCTGCAGCACGCAGAAGGGGCTGTAACAGGCTATAAAGATCCTTTCACAGGGAAGAAGATCCCCCTCTTCCAGGCGATGAAGAAGGGCCTGATTGCTGACAAACAGGCCATGCAGTTGATGGAGGTGCAGATGGCTACAGGAGGCATCATTGACCCAACATGTGGCCACTATATCCCCGTGGAATCTGCCCAGAAGCGAGGGTGCCTGGATGAGGACACAAGCAAGGCCCTTTCTAAGCCCAGTGACAGCAACAGAGCCTTCTGCGTCCCAGACAGCAAAGAGACGGTGACCTACGCCGAGCTAATCAAACGCTGCCAGAAGGATGAGATCTCTGGCTTCCACTTGCTGCCTCTGCCACAGGCAGTGGCTCCTGCCTACACCGACGAGCAAATCCAACAGATTTTTAAGGAAATGGTGGTGAAGGAAAAAGGGGTCTCCCTCTGGGAGCTAATCCACTCCGGGTATTTCACTGAGGAGCAGAGGAGCGACTTCGTGGAGAGGTTCCGGTCTGAGGAAATGTCACTGCAGCAGCTGGTTGCTCTTGTGCTCAGGCTGGTTGGGGAGATGGAAATGAAAGCCCGCACCCAGATCACCTTGGAAGGCTTGCGGGGCAGCGTCCCCGCAGTCTGGCTGCTGGACGCTGGCATCATTACTGAGAAGACGTTTGAAGAACTGGCTCAAGGCATAAAAACTCCCAAGGAAGTGGCTGCAATGGAGAGTGTGAAGAGGTACTTGCAGGGCACAGGCAGCATCGCCGGGGTGTTCATAGAGGCATCCAAAAAGAAGATGAGCTTTTACGATGCCATGAAAAACAATCTCCTCCTCCCTGGGGCTGCTCTGAGGCTGCTAGAAGCTCAGGCAGCCACAGGATACCTAACTGACCCCACAACAAACCAGAGACTCAGCGTGAGGGATGCTGTGAAAGCAGCTGTTGTCGGTGAAGAGCTCACCGAGAAGCTGCTTCTAGCTGAGAGGGCAGTGACCGGCTACACGGACCCCTACACGGGGAGCTCCATCTCACTGTGCCAAGCGCTCAGGAAAGAGCTGGTTCCCCTGGGGGATGCTGTTCCCTTGCTAGAGGCCCAGCTGGCCACAGGAGGGGTCATTGATCCCATTCACCACCACCACCTTCCGCTCCAGGCTGCATGTAGATATGGCTTCTACGACGAGGACCTGAACCAAACCCTCTCTCAGCTGAATGACAGCACCAGAATCTTTTTTGATCCAAACACAAAAGAGAACGTGACCTACCAGCAGCTGAAGGACAGGTGCCTTCAGGAGGCTGAGTCAGGTCTCTGGCTCCTTCCTCTGTCGGAAAACGCCATGTTCTGTGTAGATGAACAAACCATGGAGGTGCTGAAATCTGTGACTGTTTGTGTCAACATAGGGCGGTTCAAAGGACAGACGGTGTCAGTCTGGGACCTCCTCAACTCTGAATACCTCTCAGACAGCAAGAGAAGAGAGCTAGTGCAAAAATATAAAGATGAGAATGCTGAAGTGCTACATGAAATCATAACAACTGTCACCACAATCATCAAAGAGACAGAGACACAAGGCAAGAAGTTTGCATTCAAGGGCCTGCGGAAAAGAGTATCCGCTAGCGACCTCTTCCAGTCTCAACTGATAGACAAAAAAACCCTGGATGAGCTCAACCAAGGGAAGAAAACAGTCAAAGAAGTCACCGAAATGGACTCTGTCCGCAGGTACCTGGAGGGCAGCAATTTCATAGCAGGGGTCCTTATACAGCCAAGTAAAGAGAAGATGAGCATCTACCAGGCCATGAGGAAGGGCATCCTGAGGCCAGGTACAGCACTGGTGCTGCTGGAGGCACAGGCTGCCACGGGCTACATCATTGACCCAGAGAAAAACAAGAAGTTTTCAGTGGAGGAAGCATTAACTGCAGGTCTAATCGGAGGGGAGATTTTTGAAAAGCTGCTCTGTGCAGAAAGAGCTGTGACGGGCTACACTGACCCCTACACAAAAGCCCCAATGTCCCTGTTTGAAGCTATGAACCAAGGACTGATTGTGAAGAGCCACGGCATCCGCCTGCTCGAGGCCCAGATCGCCACCGGCGGCATCATCGACCCCGTGCACAGCCACCGTATCCCTGTGGAGGTGGCCTACCGCCGTGGCTACTTCAATCAGGAGATGAACCAGATCCTCTCCGACCCCACCGACGACACCAAGGGCTTCTTCGACCCCAACACCCACGAGAACCTCACCTACATGCAGCTCCTGGAGAGATGTGTCCAAGATTCAGAGACTGGGTTGTACATGCTACAGGTTGTACAGGAAGGAGGAAAGTACTTCTACATCGATGAGTCTACGAAACAGGTTTTGCGCTCAAAGCCCCTCAAAGTGAAATTTGGAAAGTTTAAGGACCAAACAGTTTCCATCTGGGAAATTCTCTGCTCTCATTACATCTCTGAGCAGAAAAGGAAAGAACTAGTGATGCAGTACAAATGCAAAACCCTCACACTGGAAGATCTTGTAGCCCTCATCCTCAAAATAATTGAGGATACAGAGCAAAGAGCAGAAGCCCTCAAGGTTAAAGGACTCCGGGGGGATGTGTCAATATCAGAATTGTTTAACTCTGAGATAATTGACAAGAAAACTCTAGATCAGCTGCAGGATGGGAGTCTCACCCTTGCCAGCCTCACAAAAAAGGACACCATCAAAAGGTACTTGGATGGCACCGGATGCATTGCCGGAGTTCTACTACCATCAAGGAAAGAGAAGATGAGCATCTACCAGGCACTGGAGAAGGGCCTCCTCACAGAACAATGTGCACTGGGGCTTCTGGAAGCACAAGCCGCCACTGGTTTTCTCATTGACCCACTGAAAAATAAGAAGCTCTCTGTGGATGAGGCCGTCTCGTCCGGGCTGGTGGGTAGCAACTTGCATGACAAGCTCCTGTTGGCAGAGAAAGCTGTGACAGGATACACAGATCCTCACACAGGAAATAAAATATCCCTCTTCCAGGCCATGAGGCAGAAGATAACAGTCAAGGAGCACGGCATCCGCCTGCTTGAGGCCCAGCTGGCCACTGGCGGCATCATCGACCCCGTGCACAGCCACCGCCTCCCCCTGGAGGTGGCCTACCGCCGTGGCTACTTGGATGATGATACGTTTCTCCTACTTTCTGATCCAGATCATGGTAGCAAAGGTTTTATAGATCCAAACACTCATGAGAAAATCAGCTACAGTCAGCTCCTACAGAGATGTTCCAAAGACAGAGATACTGGATTGTACCTACTGCAGGTCATGGAAAAACAAGATGACTATTTCTATATCGATGAGCAAACAAAAAATGCCCTATTATCTACAAAGGTACAAGTGACTGTTGGGAAATACAAAGGACATGTGTTATCACTGTGGGAACTTCTCTGTTCTGAGTACATCACAGAAGAGAAAAGAAAAGAACTAGTGAAAAAATATAAAGAGGAATCCCATCACATTATACAAGGAATCATTGAAACAATACTAAATATCATTAAAGAAAAGGAAGAGGACAGAAGTGATGTCTGGTTCCAAGGACTGAGACAACAAATAACAGCATCAGAACTCCTCAGTGCACAGATAATAACAGAAGAAACAATGGAAAAACTCCATGAAGGGAAAGAGACAGCCCAAGAAATAGCAAAAATGGAAAGCGTGAGAAGATACCTTGAGGGAACTGGAAGCATCGCTGGTGTGCTGGTGCCCTCCAAGGCCGACCCCACCACGATGGAGAAAATGAGCATCTACCAGGCCATGTGGAAAGGAATCCTGAGACCAGGGACAGCACTGGTGCTGCTGGAGGCGCAGGCTGCCACCGGCTTCATCATTGACCCAATCAACAACAAGAAGCTCTCCGTGGACGAGGCCGTCTCCTCCGGGCTGGTGGGCAGCGAGCTACAAAAGAAACTTCTTTGTGCGGAGAGATCCGTCACAGGCTATGCCCATCCATGCACAGGACAAAAGATGTCCCTCTTCCAGGCCATGAAGAAGGAGCTCATCGTCAAGGAGCACGGCATCCGCCTGCTCGAGGCCCAGATCGCCACCGGCGGCATCATCGACCCCGTGCACAGCCACCGCCTCCCCGTGGAGGTGGCCTACCGCCGCGGCTACTTCGACCAGGAGATGAGCCAGGTCCTCTCCGACCCCACCGACGACACCAAGGGCTTCTTCGACCCCAACACCCACGAGAACCTCACCTACATGCAGCTCCTGCGCCGCTGCGTGCCCGACCCGGACACGGGGCTGCTCATGCTCCAGCTGATGGACAAGGGCTCTGTGCTCTACCAGCTGACCGAGGACGCCCGCAAAGCCCTGCAGGCCGCCCGCACCACCCTCAGCGTGGGGCTCTTCCGGGGCCAGAGCGTCACCGTCTGGGAGCTCCTCTTCTCCCGCTACGTGCCCGACCACCGGCGCCAGGACCTCCTCCGCAGGTACAAGGCGGGGACGCTCACCGTCTCGGAGATGATCACCCTCCTCACCGCCATCGTCACCGGGGCCGAGGGCCAGGGCCACGGCGCCGCCCTGGCCCGCAAGCCCACGCAGCAGGAAGCCCCGCCGCCGGCCCAGAACGGCGAGGCCGCGGCCTCCCGGCAGCAGCGGGAGCGGGAGCGGGAGCGGGAGCTGGAGCTGGAGCGGGAGCTGGAGCTGGAGCGCTCCCTCACGTCCCGCACCGTCGAGGTCTCGGCGGGCGGCTTCCAGGGCAGGAAGGTCTCCCTGTGGGAGCTCCTCTTCTCCAAGTACGTCTCCGAGGCAAAGAGGCAGGAGCTGCTGGGGCAGGTGCGCGCCGGCAGCCTGGCGCTGGACGAGCTGGCACGGCTCCTCACCGTCCTCGTCGAGGAGGCGGTGGAGCGGAGCAGCAAGGTGAAATTCACGGGCCTCAGGAGGCAGGTGACCGCCTCCGACCTGGTGGACTCAGGCATCATCGACAAGGACACGCTGGCCGACCTGGTCCAGGGCTCCAAGACGGTGCAGGAGGTGACGGAAATGGCCTCCGTCAAGCGCTACCTGGACGGCACGGGCTGCATCGCCGGCGTGCTGGTGCCCTCCAAGGCCGACCCCGCCAAGACGGAGAAGATGAGCATCTACCAGGCCATGTGGAAGGGCATCCTGCGGCAGGGCACGGCCCTGGTGCTGCTGGAGGCGCAGGCTGCCACCGGCTTCCTCGTTGACCCGCTCGCCAACAAGAAGCTCTCCGTGGACGAGGCCGTCTCCTCCGGGCTGGTGGGCAGCGAGCTGCACGAGAAGCTCCTCTCGGCCGAGAGGGCCGTCACGGGCTACACCGACCCCTACACCGGCGAGCAGATCTCCCTCTTCCAGGCCATGAAGAAGGAGCTCATCGTCAAGGAGCACGGCATCCGCCTGCTCGAGGCCCAGATCGCCACTGGCGGCATCATCGACCCCGTGCACAGCCACCGCCTCCCCGTGGAGGTGGCCTACCGCCGCGGCTACTTCGACCAGGAGATGAGCCAGGTCCTCTCCGACCCCACCGACGACACCAAGGGCTTCTTCGACCCCAACACCCACGAGAACCTCACCTACATGCAGCTCCTGCGCCGCTGCGTGCCCGACCCGGACACGGGGCTGCTCATGCTCCAGCTGATGGACAAGGGCTCCGTGCTCTACCAGCTGACCGAGGACGCCCGCAAAGCCCTGCAGGCCGCCCGCACCACCCTCAGCGTGGGGCTCTTCCGGGGCCAGAGCGTCACCGTCTGGGAGCTCCTCTTCTCCCGCTACGTGCCCGACCACCGGCGCCAGGACCTCCTCCGCAGGTACAAGGCGGGGACGCTCACCGTCTCGGAGATGATCACCCTCCTCACCGCCATCGTCACCGGGGCCGAGGGCCAGGGCCACGGCGCCGCCCTGGCCCGCAAGCCCACGCAGCAGGAGGCCCCGCCGCCGGCCCAGAACGGCGAGGCCGCGGCCTCCCGGCAGCAGCGGGAGCGGGAGCGGGAGCTGGAGCTGGAGCGGGAGCTGGAGCTGGAGCGCTCCCTCACGTCCCGCACCGTCGAGGTCTCGGCGGGCGGCTTCCAGGGCAGGAAGGTCTCCCTGTGGGAGCTCCTCTTCTCCAAGTACGTCTCCGAGGCAAAGAGGCAGGAGCTGCTGGGGCAGGTGCGCGCCGGCAGCCTGGCGCTGGACGAGCTGGCACGGCTCCTCACCGTCCTCGTCGAGGAGGCGGTGGAGCGGAGCAGCAAGGTGAAATTCACGGGCCTCAGGAGGCAGGTGACCGCCTCCGACCTGGTGGACTCGGGCATCATCGACAAGGACACGCTGGCCGACCTGGTCCAGGGCTCCAAGACGGTGCAGGAGGTGACGGAAATGGCCTCCGTCAAGCGCTACCTGGACGGCACGGGCTGCATCGCCGGCGTGCTGGTGCCCTCCAAGGCCGACCCCGCCAAGACGGAGAAGATGAGCATCTACCAGGCCATGTGGAAGGGCATCCTGCGGCAGGGCACGGCCCTGGTGCTGCTGGAGGCGCAGGCTGCCACCGGCTTCCTCGTTGACCCGCTCGCCAACAAGAAGCTCTCCGTGGACGAGGCCGTCTCCTCCGGGCTGGTGGGCAGCGAGCTGCACGAGAAGCTCCTCTCGGCCGAGAGGGCCGTCACGGGCTACACCGACCCCTACACCGGCGAGCAGATCTCCCTCTTCCAGGCCATGAAGAAGGAGCTCATCGTCAAGGAGCACGGCATCCGCCTGCTCGAGGCCCAGATCGCCACCGGCGGCATCATCGACCCCGTGCACAGCCACCGCCTCCCCGTGGAGGTGGCCTACCGCCGCGGCTACTTCGACCAGGAGATGAGCCAGGTCCTCTCCGACCCCACCGACGACACCAAGGGCTTCTTCGACCCCAACACCCACGAGAACCTCACCTACATGCAGCTCCTGCGCCGCTGCGTGCCCGACCCGGACACGGGGCTGCTCATGCTCCAGCTGATGGACAAGGGCTCCGTGCTCTACCAGCTGACCGAGGACGCCCGCAAAGCCCTGCAGGCCGCCCGCACCACCCTCAGCGTGGGGCTCTTCCGGGGCCAGAGCGTCACCGTCTGGGAGCTCCTCTTCTCCCGCTACGTGCCCGACCACCGGCGCCAGGACCTCCTCCGCAGGTACAAGGCGGGGACGCTCACCGTCTCGGAGATGATCACCCTCCTCACCGCCATCGTCACCGGGGCCGAGGGCCAGGGCCACGGCGCCGCCCTGGCCCGCAAGCCCACGCAGCAGGAAGCCCCGCCGCCGGCCCAGAACGGCGAGGCCGCGGCCTCCCGGCAGCAGCGGGAGCGGGAGCGGGAGCGGGAGCTGGAGCTGGAGCGGGAGCTGGAGCTGGAGCGCTCCCTCACGTCCCGCACCGTCGAGGTCTCGGCGGGCGGCTTCCAGGGCAGGAAGGTCTCCCTGTGGGAGCTCCTCTTCTCCAAGTACGTCTCCGAGGCAAAGAGGCAGGAGCTGCTGGGGCAGGTGCGCGCCGGCAGCCTGGCGCTGGACGAGCTGGCACGGCTCCTCACCGTCCTCGTCGAGGAGGCGGTGGAGCGGAGCAGCAAGGTGAAATTCACGGGCCTCAGGAGGCAGGTGACCGCCTCCGACCTGGTGGACTCGGGCATCATCGACAAGGACACGCTGGCCGACCTGGTCCAGGGCTCCAAGACGGTGCAGGAGGTGACGGAAATGGCCTCCGTCAAGCGCTACCTGGACGGCACGGGCTGCATCGCCGGCGTGCTGGTGCCCTCCAAGGCCGACCCCGCCAAGACGGAGAAGATGAGCATCTACCAGGCCATGTGGAAGGGCATCCTGCGGCAGGGCACGGCCCTGGTGCTGCTGGAGGCGCAGGCTGCCACCGGCTTCCTCGTTGACCCGCTCGCCAACAAGAAGCTCTCCGTGGACGAGGCCGTCTCCTCCGGGCTGGTGGGCAGCGAGCTGCACGAGAAGCTCCTCTCGGCCGAGAGGGCCGTCACGGGCTACACCGACCCCTACACCGGCGAGCAGATCTCCCTCTTCCAGGCCATGAAGAAGGAGCTCATCGTCAAGGAGCACGGCATCCGCCTGCTCGAGGCCCAGATCGCCACCGGCGGCATCATCGACCCCGTGCACAGCCACCGCCTCCCCGTGGAGGTGGCCTACCGCCGCGGCTACTTCGACCAGGAGATGAGCCAGGTCCTCTCCGACCCCACCGACGACACCAAGGGCTTCTTCGACCCCAACACCCACGAGAACCTCACCTACATGCAGCTCCTGCGCCGCTGCGTGCCCGACCCGGACACGGGGCTGCTCATGCTCCAGCTGATGGACAAGGGCTCCGTGCTCTACCAGCTGACCGAGGACGCCCGCAAAGCCCTGCAGGCCGCCCGCACCACCCTCAGCGTGGGGCTCTTCCGGGGCCAGAGCGTCACCGTCTGGGAGCTCCTCTTCTCCCGCTACGTGCCCGACCACCGGCGCCAGGACCTCCTCCGCAGGTACAAGGCGGGGACGCTCACCGTCTCGGAGATGATCACCCTCCTCACCGCCATCGTCACCGGGGCCGAGGGCCAGGGCCACGGCGCCGCCCTGGCCCGCAAGCCCACGCAGCAGGAAGCCCCGCCGCCGGCCCAGAACGGTGAGGCCGCGGCCTCCCGGCAGCAGCGGGAGCGGGAGCGGGAGCGGGAGCTGGAGCTGGAGCGGGAGCTGGAGCTGGAGCGCTCCCTCACGTCCCGCACCGTCGAGGTCTCGGCGGGCGGCTTCCAGGGCAGGAAGGTCTCCCTGTGGGAGCTCCTCTTCTCCAAGTACGTCTCCGAGGCAAAGAGGCAGGAGCTGCTGGGGCAGGTGCGCGCCGGCAGCCTGGCGCTGGACGAGCTGGCACGGCTCCTCACCGTCCTCGTCGAGGAGGCGGTGGAGCGGAGCAGCAAGGTGAAATTCACGGGCCTCAGGAGGCAGGTGACCGCCTCCGACCTGGTGGACTCGGGCATCATCGACAAGGACACGCTGGCCGACCTGGTCCAGGGCTCCAAGACGGTGCAGGAGGTGACGGAAATGGCCTCCGTCAAGCGCTACCTGGACGGCACGGGCTGCATCGCCGGCGTGCTGGTGCCCTCCAAGGCCGACCCCGCCAAGACGGAGAAGATGAGCATCTACCAGGCCATGTGGAAGGGCATCCTGCGGCAGGGCACGGCCCTGGTGCTGCTGGAGGCGCAGGCTGCCACCGGCTTCCTCGTTGACCCGCTCGCCAACAAGAAGCTCTCCGTGGACGAGGCCGTCTCCTCCGGGCTGGTGGGCAGCGAGCTGCACGAGAAGCTCCTCTCGGCCGAGAGGGCCGTCACGGGCTACACCGACCCCTACACCGGCGAGCAGATCTCCCTCTTCCAGGCCATGAAGAAGGAGCTCATCGTCAAGGAGCACGGCATCCGCCTGCTCGAGGCCCAGATCGCCACCGGCGGCATCATCGACCCCGTGCACAGCCACCGCCTCCCCGTGGAGGTGGCCTACCGCCGCGGCTACTTCGACCAGGAGATGAGCCAGGTCCTCTCCGACCCCACCGACGACACCAAGGGCTTCTTCGACCCCAACACCCACGAGAACCTCACCTACATGCAGCTCCTGCGCCGCTGCGTGCCCGACCCGGACACGGGGCTGCTCATGCTCCAGCTGATGGGCAAGGGCTCCGTGCTCTACCAGCTGACCGAGGACGCCCGCAAAGCCCTGCAGGCCGCCCGCACCACCCTCAGCGTGGGGCTCTTCCGGGGCCAGAGCGTCACCGTCTGGGAGCTCCTCTTCTCCCGCTACGTGCCCGACCACCGGCGCCAGGACCTCCTCCGCAGGTACAAGGCGGGGACGCTCACCGTCTCGGAGATGATCACCCTCCTCACCGCCATCGTCACCGGGGCCGAGGGCCAGGGCCACGGCGCCGCCCTGGCCCGCAAGCCCACGCAGCAGGAGGCCCCGCCGCCGGCCCAGAACGGCGAGGCCGCGGCCTCCCGGCAGCAGCGGGAGCGGGAGCGGGAGCGGGAGCTGGAGCTGGAGCGGGAGCTGGAGCTGGAGCGCTCCCTCACGTCCCGCACCGTCGAGGTCTCGGCGGGCGGCTTCCAGGGCAGGAAGGTCTCCCTGTGGGAGCTCCTCTTCTCCAAGTACGTCTCCGAGGCAAAGAGGCAGGAGCTGCTGGGGCAGGTGCGCGCCGGCAGCCTGGCACTGGACGAGCTGGCACGGCTCCTCACCGTCCTCGTCGAGGAGGCGGTGGAGCGGAGCAGCAAGGTGAAATTCACGGGCCTCAGGAGGCAGGTGACCGCCTCCGACCTGGTGGACTCGGGCATCATCGACAAGGACACGCTGGCCGACCTGGTCCAGGGCTCCAAGACGGTGCAGGAGGTGACGGAAATGGCCTCCGTCAAGCGCTACCTGGACGGCACGGGCTGCATCGCCGGCGTGCTGGTGCCCTCCAAGGCCGACCCCGCCAAGACGGAGAAGATGAGCATCTACCAGGCCATGTGGAAGGGCATCCTGCGGCAGGGCACGGCCCTGGTGCTGCTGGAGGCGCAGGCTGCCACCGGCTTCCTCGTTGACCCGCTCGCCAACAAGAAGCTCTCCGTGGACGAGGCCGTCTCCTCCGGGCTGGTGGGCAGCGAGCTGCACGAGAAGCTCCTCTCGGCCGAGAGGGCCGTCACGGGCTACACCGACCCCTACACCGGCGAGCAGATCTCCCTCTTCCAGGCCATGAAGAAGGAGCTCATCGTCAAGGAGCACGGCATCCGCCTGCTCGAGGCCCAGATCGCCACCGGCGGCATCATCGACCCCGTGCACAGCCACCGCCTCCCCGTGGAGGTGGCCTACCGCCGCGGCTACTTCGACCAGGAGATGAGCCAGGTCCTCTCCGACCCCACCGACGACACCAAGGGCTTCTTCGACCCCAACACCCACGAGAACCTCACCTACATGCAGCTCCTGCGCCGCTGCGTGCCCGACCCGGACACGGGGCTGCTCATGCTCCAGCTGATGGACAAGGGCTCCGTGCTCTACCAGCTGACCGAGGACGCCCGCAAAGCCCTGCAGGCCGCCCGCACCACCCTCAGCGTGGGGCTCTTCCGGGGCCAGAGCGTCACCGTCTGGGAGCTCCTCTTCTCCCGCTACGTGCCCGACCACCGGCGCCAGGACCTCCTCCGCAGGTACAAGGCGGGGACGCTCACCGTCTCGGAGATGATCACCCTCCTCACCGCCATCGTCACCGGGGCCGAGGGCCAGGGCCACGGCGCCGCCCTGGCCCGCAAGCCCACGCAGCAGGAGGCCCCGCCGCCGGCCCAGAACGGCGAGGCCGCGGCCTCCCGGCAGCAGCGGGAGCGGGAGCGGGAGCGGGAGCTGGAGCTGGAGCGGGAGCTGGAGCTGGAGCGCTCCCTCACGTCCCGCACCGTCGAGGTCTCGGCGGGCGGCTTCCAGGGCAGGAAGGTCTCCCTGTGGGAGCTCCTCTTCTCCAAGTACGTCTCCGAGGCAAAGAGGCAGGAGCTGCTGGGGCAGGTGCGCGCCGGCAGCCTGGCGCTGGACGAGCTGGCACGGCTCCTCACCGTCCTCGTCGAGGAGGCGGTGGAGCGGAGCAGCAAGGTGAAATTCACGGGCCTCAGGAGGCAGGTGACCGCCTCCGACCTGGTGGACTCGGGCATCATCGACAAGGACACGCTGGCCGACCTGGTCCAGGGCTCCAAGACGGTGCAGGAGGTGACGGAAATGGCCTCCGTCAAGCGCTACCTGGACGGCACGGGCTGCATCGCCGGCGTGCTGGTGCCCTCCAAGGCCGACCCCGCCAAGACGGAGAAGATGAGCATCTACCAGGCCATGTGGAAGGGCATCCTGCGGCAGGGCACGGCCCTGGTGCTGCTGGAGGCGCAGGCTGCCACCGGCTTCCTCGTTGACCCGCTCGCCAACAAGAAGCTCTCCGTGGACGAGGCCGTCTCCTCCGGGCTGGTGGGCAGCGAGCTGCACGAGAAGCTCCTCTCGGCCGAGAGGGCCGTCACGGGCTACACCGACCCCTACACCGGCGAGCAGATCTCCCTCTTCCAGGCCATGAAGAAGGAGCTCATCGTCAAGGAGCACGGCATCCGCCTGCTCGAGGCCCAGATCGCCACCGGCGGCATCATCGACCCCGTGCACAGCCACCGCCTCCCCGTGGAGGTGGCCTACCGCCGCGGCTACTTCGACCAGGAGATGAGCCAGGTCCTCTCCGACCCCACCGACGACACCAAGGGCTTCTTCGACCCCAACACCCACGAGAACCTCACCTACATGCAGCTCCTGCGCCGCTGCGTGCCCGACCCGGACACGGGGCTGCTCATGCTCCAGCTGATGGACAAGGGCTCCGTGCTCTACCAGCTGACCGAGGACGCCCGCAAAGCCCTGCAGGCCGCCCGCACCACCCTCAGCGTGGGGCTCTTCCGGGGCCAGAGCGTCACCGTCTGGGAGCTCCTCTTCTCCCGCTACGTGCCCGACCACCGGCGCCAGGACCTCCTCCGCAGGTACAAGGCGGGGACGCTCACCGTCTCGGAGATGATCACCCTCCTCACCGCCATCGTCACCGGGGCCGAGGGCCAGGGCCACGGCGCCGCCCTGGCCCGCAAGCCCATGCAGCAGGAGGCCCCACCGCCGGCCCAGAACGGCGAGGCCGCGGCCTCCCGGCAGCAGCGGGAGCGGGAGCGGGAGCGGGAGCTGGAGCTGGAGCGGGAGCTGGAGCTGGAGCGCTCCCTCACGTCCCGCACCGTCGAGGTCTCGGCGGGCGGCTTCCAGGGCAGGAAGGTCTCCCTGTGGGAGCTCCTCTTCTCCAAGTACGTCTCCGAGGCAAAGAGGCAGGAGCTGCTGGGGCAGGTGCGCGCCGGCAGCCTGGCGCTGGACGAGCTGGCACGGCTCCTCACCGTCCTCGTCGAGGAGGCGGTGGAGCGGAGCAGCAAGGTGAAATTCACGGGCCTCAGGAGGCAGGTGACCGCCTCCGACCTGGTGGACTCGGGCATCATCGACAAGGACACGCTGGCCGACCTGGTCCAGGGCTCCAAGACGGTGCAGGAGGTGACGGAAATGGCCTCCGTCAAGCGCTACCTGGACGGCACGGGCTGCATCGCCGGCGTGCTGGTGCCCTCCAAGGCCGACCCCGCCAAGACGGAGAAGATGAGCATCTACCAGGCCATGTGGAAGGGCATCCTGCGGCAGGGCACGGCCCTGGTGCTGCTGGAGGCGCAGGCTGCCACCGGCTTCCTCGTTGACCCGCTCGCCAACAAGAAGCTCTCCGTGGACGAGGCCGTCTCCTCCGGGCTGGTGGGCAGCGAGCTGCACGAGAAGCTCCTCTCAGCCGAGAGGGCCGTCACGGGCTACACCGACCCCTACACCGGCGAGCAGATCTCCCTCTTCCAGGCCATGAAGAAGGAGCTCATCGTCAAGGAGCACGGCATCCGCCTGCTCGAGGCCCAGATCGCCACCGGCGGCATCATCGACCCCGTGCACAGCCACCGCCTCCCCGTGGAGGTGGCCTACCGCCGCGGCTACTTCGACCAGGAGATGAGCCAGGTCCTCTCCGACCCCACCGACGACACCAAGGGCTTCTTCGACCCCAACACCCACGAGAACCTCACCTACATGCAGCTCCTGCGCCGCTGCGTGCCCGACCCGGACACGGGGCTGCTCATGCTCCAGCTGATGGACAAGGGCTCCGTGCTCTACCAGCTGACCGAGGACGCCCGCAAAGCCCTGCAGGCCGCCCGCACCACCCTCAGCGTGGGGCTCTTCCGGGGCCAGAGCGTCACCGTCTGGGAGCTCCTCTTCTCCCGCTACGTGCCCGACCACCGGCGCCAGGACCTCCTCCGCAGGTACAAGGCGGGGACGCTCACCGTCTCGGAGATGATCACCCTCCTCACCGCCATCGTCACCGGGGCCGAGGGCCAGGGCCACGGCGCCGCCCTGGCCCGCAAGCCCACGCAGCAGGAGGCCCCGCCGCCGGCCCAGAACGGCGAGGCCGCGGCCTCCCGGCAGCAGCGGGAGCGGGAGCGGGAGCGGGAGCTGGAGCTGGAGCGGGAGCTGGAGCTGGAGCGCTCCCTCACGTCCCGCACCGTCGAGGTCTCGGCGGGCGGCTTCCAGGGCAGGAAGGTCTCCCTGTGGGAGCTCCTCTTCTCCAAGTACGTCTCCGAGGCAAAGAGGCAGGAGCTGCTGGGGCAGGTGCGCGCCGGCAGCCTGGCGCTGGACGAGCTGGCACGGCTCCTCACCGTCCTCGTCGAGGAGGCGGTGGAGCGGAGCAGCAAGGTGAAATTCACGGGCCTCAGGAGGCAGGTGACCGCCTCCGACCTGGTGGACTCGGGCATCATCGACAAGGACACGCTGGCCGACCTGGTCCAGGGCTCCAAGACGGTGCAGGAGGTGACGGAAATGGCCTCCGTCAAGCGCTACCTGGACGGCACGGGCTGCATCGCCGGCGTGCTGGTGCCCTCCAAGGCCGACCCCGCCAAGACGGAGAAGATGAGCATCTACCAGGCCATGTGGAAGGGCATCCTGCGGCAGGGCACGGCCCTGGTGCTGCTGGAGGCGCAGGCTGCCACCGGCTTCCTCGTTGACCCGCTCGCCAACAAGAAGCTCTCCGTGGACGAGGCCGTCTCCTCCGGGCTGGTGGGCAGCGAGCTGCACGAGAAGCTCCTCTCGGCCGAGAGGGCCGTCACGGGCTACACCGACCCCTACACCGGCGAGCAGATCTCCCTCTTCCAGGCCATGAAGAAGGAGCTCATCGTCAAGGAGCACGGCATCCGCCTGCTCGAGGCCCAGATCGCCACCGGCGGCATCATCGACCCCGTGCACAGCCACCGCCTCCCCGTGGAGGTGGCCTACCGCCGCGGCTACTTCGACCAGGAGATGAGCCAGGTCCTCTCCGACCCCACCGACGACACCAAGGGCTTCTTCGACCCCAACACCCACGAGAACCTCACCTACATGCAGCTCCTGCGCCGCTGCGTGCCCGACCCGGACACGGGGCTGCTCATGCTCCAGCTGATGGACAAGGGCTCCGTGCTCTACCAGCTGACCGAGGACGCCCGCAAAGCCCTGCAGGCCGCCCGCACCACCCTCAGCGTGGGGCTCTTCCGGGGCCAGAGCGTCACCGTCTGGGAGCTCCTCTTCTCCCGCTACGTGCCCAACCACCGGCGCCAGGACCTCCTCCGCAGGTACAAGGCGGGGACGCTCACCGTCTCGGAGATGATCACCCTCCTCACCGCCATCGTCACCGGGGCCGAGGGCCAGGGCCACGGCGCCGCCCTGGCCCGCAAGCCCACGCAGCAGGAGGCCCCGCCGCCGGCCCAGAACGGCGAGGCCGCGGCCTCCCGGCAGCAGCGGGAGCGGGAGCGGGAGCGGGAGCTGGAGCTGGAGCGGGAGCTGGAGCTGGAGCGCTCCCTCACGTCCCGCACCGTCGAGGTCTCGGCGGGCGGCTTCCAGGGCAGGAAGGTCTCCCTGTGGGAGCTCCTCTTCTCCAAGTACGTCTCCGAGGCAAAGAGGCAGGAGCTGCTGGGGCAGGTGCGCGCCGGCAGCCTGGCGCTGGACGAGCTGGCACGGCTCCTCACCGTCCTCGTCGAGGAGGCGGTGGAGCGGAGCAGCAAGGTGAAATTCACGGGCCTCAGGAGGCAGGTGACCGCCTCCGACCTGGTGGACTCGGGCATCATCGACAAGGACACGCTGGCCGACCTGGTCCAGGGCTCCAAGACGGTGCAGGAGGTGACGGAAATGGCCTCCGTCAAGCGCTACCTGGACGGCACGGGCTGCATCGCCGGCGTGCTGGTGCCCTCCAAGGCCGACCCCGCCAAGACGGAGAAGATGAGCATCTACCAGGCCATGTGGAAGGGCATCCTGCGGCAGGGCACGGCCCTGGTGCTGCTGGAGGCGCAGGCTGCCACCGGCTTCCTCGTTGACCCGCTCGCCAACAAGAAGCTCTCCGTGGACGAGGCCGTCTCCTCCGGGCTGGTGGGCAGCGAGCTGCACGAGAAGCTCCTCTCGGCCGAGAGGGCCGTCACGGGCTACACCGACCCCTACACCGGCGAGCAGATCTCCCTCTTCCAGGCCATGAAGAAGGAGCTCATCGTCAAGGAGCACGGCATCCGCCTGCTCGAGGCCCAGATCGCCACCGGCGGCATCATCGACCCCGTGCACAGCCACCGCCTCCCCGTGGAGGTGGCCTACCGCCGCGGCTACTTCGACCAGGAGATGAGCCAGGTCCTCTCCGACCCCACCGACGACACCAAGGGCTTCTTCGACCCCAACACCCACGAGAACCTCACCTACATGCAGCTCCTGCGCCGCTGCGTGCCCGACCCGGACACGGGGCTGCTCATGCTCCAGCTGATGGACAAGGGCTCCGTGCTCTACCAGCTGACCGAGGACGCCCGCAAAGCCCTGCAGGCCGCCCGCACCACCCTCAGCGTGGGGCTCTTCCGGGGCCAGAGCGTCACCGTCTGGGAGCTCCTCTTCTCCCGCTACGTGCCCGACCACCGACGCCAGGACCTCCTCCGCAGGTACAAGGCGGGGACGCTCACCGTCTCGGAGATGATCACCCTCCTCACCGCCATCGTCACCGGGGCCGAGGGCCAGGGCCACGGCGCCGCCCTGGCCCGCAAGCCCACGCAGCAGGAGGCCCCGCCGCCGGCCCAGAACGGCGAGGCCGCGGCCTCCCGGCAGCAGCGGGAGCGGGAGCGGGAGCGGGAGCTGGAGCTGGAGCGGGAGCTGGAGCTGGAGCGCTCCCTCACGTCCCGCACCGTCGAGGTCTCGGCGGGCGGCTTCCAGGGCAGGAAGGTCTCCCTGTGGGAGCTCCTCTTCTCCAAGTACGTCTCCGAGGCAAAGAGGCAGGAGCTGCTGGGGCAGGTGCGCGCCGGCAGCCTGGCGCTGGACGAGCTGGCACGGCTCCTCACCGTCCTCGTCGAGGAGGCGGTGGAGCGGAGCAGCAAGGTGAAATTCACGGGCCTCAGGAGGCAGGTGACCGCCTCCGACCTGGTGGACTCGGGCATCATCGACAAGGACACGCTGGCCGACCTGGTCCAGGGCTCCAAGACGGTGCAGGAGGTGACGGAAATGGCCTCCGTCAAGCGCTACCTGGACGGCACGGGCTGCATCGCCGGCGTGCTGGTGCCCTCCAAGGCCGACCCCGCCAAGACGGAGAAGATGAGCATCTACCAGGCCATGTGGAAGGGCATCCTGCGGCAGGGCACGGCCCTGGTGCTGCTGGAGGCGCAGGCTGCCACCGGCTTCCTCGTTGACCCGCTCGCCAACAAGAAGCTCTCCGTGGACGAGGCCGTCTCCTCCGGGCTGGTGGGCAGCGAGCTGCACGAGAAGCTCCTCTCGGCCGAGAGGGCCGTCACGGGCTACACCGACCCCTACACCGGCGAGCAGATCTCCCTCTTCCAGGCCATGAAGAAGGAGCTCATCGTCAAGGAGCACGGCATCCGCCTGCTCGAGGCCCAGATCGCCACCGGCGGCATCATCGACCCCGTGCACAGCCACCGCCTCCCCGTGGAGGTGGCCTACCGCCGCGGCTACTTCGACCAGGAGATGAGCCAGGTCCTCTCCGACCCCACCGACGACACCAAGGGCTTCTTCGACCCCAACACCCACGAGAACCTCACCTACATGCAGCTCCTGCGCCGCTGCGTGCCCGACCCGGACACGGGGCTGCTCATGCTCCAGCTGATGGACAAGGGCTCCGTGCTCTGCCAGCTGACCGAGGACGCCCGCAAAGCCCTGCAGGCCGCCCGCACCACCCTCAGCGTGGGGCTCTTCCGGGGCCAGAGCGTCACCGTCTGGGAGCTCCTCTTCTCCCGCTACGTGCCCGACCACCGGCGCCAGGACCTCCTCCGCAGGTACAAGGCGGGGACGCTCACCGTCTCGGAGATGATCACCCTCCTCACCGCCATCGTCACCGGGGCCGAGGGTCAGGGCCACGGCGCCGCCCTGGCCCGCAAGCCCACGCAGCAGGAGGCCCCGCCGCCGGCCCAGAACGGCGAGGCCGCGGCCTCCCGGCAGCAGCGGGAGCGGGAGCGGGAGCGGGAGCTGGAGCTGGAGCGGGAGCTGGAGCTGGAGCGCTCCCTCACGTCCCGCACCGTCGAGGTCTCAGCGGGCGGCTTCCAGGGCAGGAAGGTCTCCCTGTGGGAGCTCCTCTTCTCCAAGTACGTCTCCGAGGCAAAGAGGCAGGAGCTGCTGGGGCAGGTGCGCGCCGGCAGCCTGGCGCTGGACGAGCTGGCACGGCTCCTCACCGTCCTCGTCGAGGAGGCGGTGGAGCGGAGCAGCAAGGTGAAATTCACGGGCCTCAGGAGGCAGGTGACCGCCTCCGACCTGGTGGACTCGGGCATCATCGACAAGGACACGCTGGCCGACCTGGTCCAGGGCTCCAAGACGGTGCAGGAGGTGACGGAAATGGCCTCCGTCAAGCGCTACCTGGACGGCACGGGCTGCATCGCCGGCGTGCTGGTGCCCTCCAAGGCCGACCCCGCCAAGACGGAGAAGATGAGCATCTACCAGGCCATGTGGAAGGGCATCCTGCGGCAGGGCACGGCCCTGGTGCTGCTGGAGGCGCAGGCTGCCACCGGCTTCCTCGTTGACCCGCTCGCCAACAAGAAGCTCTCCGTGGACGAGGCCGTCTCCTCCGGGCTGGTGGGCAGCGAGCTGCACGAGAAGCTCCTCTCGGCCGAGAGGGCCGTCACGGGCTACACCGACCCCTACACCGGCGAGCAGATCTCCCTCTTCCAGGCCATGAAGAAGGAGCTCATCGTCAAGGAGCACGGCATCCGCCTGCTCGAGGCCCAGATCGCCACCGGCGGCATCATCGACCCCGTGCACAGCCACCGCCTCCCCGTGGAGGTGGCCTACCGCCGCGGCTACTTCGACCAGGAGATGAGCCAGGTCCTCTCCGACCCCACCGACGACACCAAGGGCTTCTTCGACCCCAACACCCACGAGAACCTCACCTACATGCAGCTCCTGTGCCGCTGCGTGATTGATCCGGACACTGGCCTTTATTTCCTTAATGTTTTTGAAAAACAGTTGTAAAACCTTTTGTCTTTTATTTCATTTTTTTTGCATTGATTAGGAATTTAGCTATTGTTAGTATTTCTGTTGATGGTGGGATGTTTCTTTCTTTTTTTTTTAAATTTCATTTTTAAAAATATTATTCCATTCAGAATATTTTCTTATCCTTCACTTTCCTTTTCAATAACGTTCCCACATCAGCTATAGCTTTTCAGTGACTCCCCCGGGCGTTCTTGTATAGCGTAATAGGCCCTTGTCTTCTGTAGTTATTCAGGAACACAGCAATCAGCCTGGGTTATCTCAGGTCATTTTGGTGAAACATGTTGTCCTCATTTTCCTCATTGAGGCTTAAATGGAAGTATGCCTTTTGTGGTGGATGAGGCGTAGTGAGAATGGTATTTTTATTCTCCTTCTAGTCTGTTTTCTTATGCATGAAGAACATTTTTTCCTCAGCATATTTCCAGGGCATTATTAGAGTTTCAGGTTTTCAAACCCGAATTTTGGGTGGAGAGCATATGCCAGGGTGGTGTTAGGTGTTCCTGGAGTGGGATGCATTATCTGCATTTGCTCTTTATGCCTCAGCCTGCCCAGTTTTTCTGGGGGCCTCTGGAGCACAGACACCCTCCGCTTGGAGTGCTTTGGTCCCTCACCGGTACATGCACTCGATTCACTCTTGTGCTGTGCTTCCCCTCCCTCCAGCTCTCCATGGAGCCTCTATAGAGAGCTCTGCCGTGGGAGCCACGCAAGAGCCGAGACCCCCTGGGGGACGTCATCATGCCATATCTCTCCTCCATCCGCCCGCGCTCAGCAGAGCTGGCACCGGCGCACCTGTCCCCTCTACTGGGGACCTCTGCGCATTTCTCTGCTCCTTTTGCCCTCCTGTGCCCTGAGCTGACTCAGCCCATGTGCCGCGCTCCGGGAGAGGAGGCAGCGCCAGAACCACTCTGCCGCGGAGCTCAGGGCTGAATAATTCTACTACTGCTTAATAGAAGGAAACTTACTCTCCTTAAATGCATTACCTTAGGCTATTTGCTGTCATTAACCCAGTAACGTCCTGGAAAATGGATTTTTTGCCACAGCTTGTAGAGCTGATAGCTAGACGCAAGTATAGATTAGCCGTGAAACTCCTTACCATAACCTGCCGTGTAGCCTGGAGATTTGCATGGGCTCAAAAAGTGATGGGTCAAATTAATGGGGGAGAATTCCACTGAGAGTTGTTAGATGCAAATACCCACCTCCGTCTCAGGAGGTCCCTTGGCTGCAGGTTACTAGAAGATGGCAGACAGGATCGGGGGAGTTGGTACAGGCTCATACTGCTCTTTCACACTTCGTGTGGGCTCTTGTCAGAGCTGGCTGCAGCATAGTGGAGACACGGCCCCCTGCTCTGGGCTGGTATAACTGCCACTGCCCTACCACCATCCGCATTACGAACATGGGGAAGAACCAGAAATGCTGCAGTTTACCCAAAGGGCCGGAGCACGACGGGGAAGTTTTACAGCTCCCAGGCCTCACTGCACTCCGTACAGGGGTTAGTTCAGCTTCTTCCCACACCGACCTGCAGACACTGTAATGCCATCTCCAGAAGGCCTCGATGATTCGGGCTCCCACGTCAACCAAGAGGCTTCACAGAATCATAGAATCATTTAGGTTGGAAGGGATGTTTCAGATCATTGAGTCCAACCATCAACCTAACACTGACAGAAACCACCATAAACCACGTCCCTCAGCACCACATCTACCCGTCTTTTAAATCCCTCCAGGGATGGCGACTCCACCACTGCCCTGGGCAGCCTCTTCCTATGTTTAATAACTCCTTCAGTTTAAAAAACTTTTCCTCATATCCATCCTAAACCTGCCCTGGTGCAACTTGAGGCCATTTCCTTTTGTCCGATGGCCAGTTCCTTGGGAGAAGAGCCCGACCGCCCCTGGCTGCCCCCTCCTTTCAGGGAGCTGCAGAGAGCGAGAAGGTCTCCCCTTATTCATATTCATCTTCCAGACTTCTGCTCTTTCCTGGAAATGGATTAGAAAATGCTTTAGCCAAATCCAGGGTGAACGGCCAAGCCGTGTCTTTCACACACTCTAGCCCTATGCCATCTCCATGTCTTGGAGCCCACATGCTTCTCCAGGGTCAGAGGGCTCTCTACAAGAGACAAAGCACCGGCTGGACAGGCTCTTGTCCTGCTCCATCTCAGCCGTTCCCATGTTCCTGCCCACACCTCCTGCCTTCGGACTGTCTCCTCTTCATCCGTCTCTACTTCCACGTCTTGCAGCCTCCACCATGCTTTTCACCTGATCTCCAAGGGTCTCCTTTCCCAGCCTTCTTGTTCATTAGCTCATGCCTTGTAGACCCAGCAATCCCTGTGGAGCAGGATGGACACTTGCAGCCCTCCAGCTCTGGTTTCACCCTTCCCCTTTCCAGGGTCACTTTCCTGGTGATAAGCTCTTCCTTACAGCTTCCTCATCTTCATATGGAACCTAACCACTGTAAGGCCATTTCTTGATAGGGTCTTCGGTCTTACATACCTAGCCAAAAGCCATTTAACTGAACCTAACTGAAAGCTCGTGGCTTATTTTTTATATATCCACTAGGATATACAAGAGAAAAGGAACTGAGAGGAAACTGCATAGTATTCTGAAGTTCTCGGTCTCCTAGCCCTGGGCCAGACCATCATCTGCCAACAGTCATCTCCTCAAAGCTTGGCTGATTTCACCTTGTGGCACTGGATACAGGAAAAGCCAGTCTCACACGGAGATCAGGAATGGGAGGAGGGCTGCACGGCATGAAGAGCATGCACTAAGGAGGACAGGGTAGGGTCTGGCAGCATGGGCCAAGCACCGAACCTTGGCTGCCTTCCCCTCGGTGCTGCTCCAGAGCTCCCAGGACCATGCAGGAGCAACTCATGGTTCTCCTCGGCACGTTTTGGGCAGACAGCTCTGGAGAGTTCTCCTGGAGCTGGAGCAGCCTCCATGGGTCCCACCTTAGCCTGGGCCTGGGGTGGAGTCTATGGGGCAGAAGCTGCCTGGTTAAAGACAGTCAGCTCTTCCTCTGGTGGGGGAACAGAGGGGGGTCCATGGACATATGGACCATCACAGCTCACTTCAGGAGCTGTTGGACAGCCACACACTTGACCAGCCAGGAGCTAGCAGTGTCTCTGTAAGAGATTCCTGCCCCAGACCAGGCAGTGAAAGCTACCAGGGAAGTGGTGGTGGTGACCTACCCCTGATGAGGGACCCAGAGAGTGAGCTGAGGCAGAACAAACTTTGAGGCTTGTGATCCACAGTTACGTCGTGGCTCGCCTGCAGGGCATGCGGTGGCCAGATCCCAGGAGGTTCCTGGAAAGGCTGAGCCAGCGATGTGCCCTTGTGGCCAAGAAGGCCAATGGCATCCTGGGGTGCATCAAGAAGAACGTGGCCAGCAGGTGGAGGGAGGTCATCCTCCCCCTCTGCTCTGCCCTGGGGAGGCCGCAGCTGGAGGGCTGGGTCCAGTTCTGGGCTCCCCGGCTCAAGAGGGACAGGGAACTGCTGGGGAGGGGACAGCAAAGGGCTACCAAGGTGATGAGGGGATGGAAAACCTCTCTGATGAAGAAAGACTGAAGGATTTGGGTCTCTTCAGTCTGGAAAAAAGATGGCTGAGGGGGGACCTTATGAACACTTATAAATACTTCAAGGGTCAGGAGGATGGTGCCAGGCTCTTTTCAGTGGTGCCCAGTGACAGGACAAGAGGTAACGGGCACAAACTTGAACATGGGAAGTTCCACTTAAACATGAGGAGGAACTTCTTTGCTGTGAGGGCGGCAGAGCCCTGGCACAGGCTGCCCAGAGAGGTGGGGGAGTCTCCATCTCTGGAGACATCCCAAACCCGCCTGGACGCATCCAACCCGCTCTGGGTGCCCCTGCTCTGGCAGGGGGTTAGACTGGGTGATCTCCAGAGGTCCCTGCCAACCCTACGATTCTGTGATTCTGTAATAGGTGCTGTGGAGGAGACAGTGACCGTGGGCCCCACACGGAGGAAGATGGAGGAAGGAGGTTCTGGCATCACAATGTAGGCTTCATGCAGGACAATGGAACTAGGCTCTCCATGACAGCATTCCCTGAAATGGTCCATGTACCTTGTGGAGGTCAGATGACAAAGCAGAGACATGAGTTCATGAAACGGGTCTGAGAAGCTGAAAAGATGCTGTTATAAAGGTTTTGCATCTCCAAGCAAAGGAGAGCCCAAACTCACTCAAACTCCATTCAAATATGGTGAAAACCAGCATGGAGAAAAAGAGAAGGGAAGAGCAGTCTAAAGAAGCAGAATCCTGTTTAAAAACAACGCAGAAAAAAGTAGAGAACCAAGACGAATATTACATATAGGGCTGAGAAACTGGAATGTCCCCTCTTCAATGAAACACTGGCACGCTGCGGGTGTCTTGGGAGGAGGCTCACCAGGAGGATGCTGTGAGGCTGAGGTACAAATGCACAGAGGGTAGAGGAGGGTGTTCTGGTGGCAGCGTGGGGCTGTTATCAGGGAGCTTAGAGTCGGGTCAAAGTCACAAATACACCAACAGAACCCTGGACTGAAATCCCAGCTGTGGGGAGCCGGGCGGGGGAAGGCGAGCAGAGAGAGAGTGTCTGAGCCAGGTCTGAGCCAGGCAGGAGAAAGGGCAGACCCCAAGTGGAAGGGGCATAAAACCATAAATGACATCACAGAATCACAGAATAACAGGGCATTCACAGAATGATGGGCAAGGCTGGCAGGGGATGGATATTTGCTGTTTTCTGTCAAGAACCAGCTTGTGGGGAAACAGCAGGAAATATTTCCATGGTCGCTGCTGGGATGTCACGGAGGCAAAGGCTGCAAACGCTCAAAGAAAAGAAAAGACAAGAAAAAGTGAGCCCTCTTCTCAGCGGGGGAGTCCCCAGAGGGACCCATGCTGAGGGCTGGGCCGTTCAACACATGCAGACGTGGTCTGGGAAGTGCTGCGAACAGCGAAGGAGCAGATGGTATTAAATTATTCAGCTTAGCAAAGATAAGTGCCAGCTGCAAAAACTGCAGGAAGAGCAACCAACATACAGAGGGTGGAACAAAAGTGGCAGATTATGTCCGAGGCAGGTAAAGCGGCGCACGTGGGGAGAAGCAGCCCTCGTGTCCACCTACCCAGCACCTGTCCAGCAGCAGGAACCGCAACAGGTTCTTTGGTGTCTGCTCAGCAACTGTCAGAGCAAATCAAACGTTAAGATTAGGGAGGGAACACGTCCATGCCAGGATAACGCACACAACCTGTGTCCATCCAAAGGCACCACAAAATACCCCGAGAGGAGACTGGGCTCCTCGGTGGGGCTCCAACCAGGACCTCAGCAGTGGCCCAGCCTTGGTGGCTAGTGTGGCTCCGGTGGTGTAGGGCCGTGTGGTCGGGAAGTGCTCCTTTGAGGGCATCTGGTCAAAGAAGCCACCAAAGAGAACACACAGGGACAAACCCGATCGACAAAGGACGTGTGAGGCAGCGGTGGGAACAAACCCGGCCGGTCACATCAGTCGGTGAGGATGTGTGGAGCCAGAGGATGTTTGTTCTCTCTGTTGAGATAATAAGGAAAGGGAGGAGGCAAACACAGAGACATAAAACCTGACCAGACCAATTAGTGTTAATGAAGACAGTAACCAAAGACAAAGCTGGCCAGCGGCACTAATTGATGGGCTATCAGGGAACAGCAGGCACAGCAGGGCTTGCAGCTGGTACGGATGTCACAGAATCGCAGAATGGTGGGGGTTGGAAGGGACCTCGGGAGATCACCCAGTGCCACCTCCCCACCAGAGCATGGGCACCCAGAGCAGGTCGGATGCGTCCAGGCGGGTTTGGGATGCCTCCGGAGACGGAGACTCCCCCACCTCTCTGGGCAGCCTGTGCCAGGGCTCTGCCACCCTCACAGCAAAGAAGTTCCTCCTCATGTTGGGATGGAACTTCCCATGTTCCAGTTTGTGCCCATTACCCCTTGTCCTGTCACTGGGCACCACTGAGAGGAGCCTGGCACCATCCTCCTGACACCCACCCTTTCAGTATTTATCAGCATTGATAAGATCCCCCCTCGGTCGTCTTTTTTCCAGACTGAAGAGACCCAAATCCTTCAGCCTTTCTTCATCAGAGAGCTGTTCCATCCCCTCATCCTCTTGGTAGCCCTTTGCTGTCCCCTCTCCAGCAGTTCCCTGTCCTTCTTGACCCGGGGAGCCCAGAACTGGACACAGCCCTCCAGCTGCGGCCTCCCCAGGGCAGAGCAGAGGGGGAGGATGACCTCCCTCCACCTGCTGGCCGCACTCCTCTTGATGCACCCCAGGATGCCATTGGCCTTCTTGGCCATGAGGGCACATTGCTGGCTTATGGCCATCCTGTTGTCCACCAGGACTCCCAGGTCTCTTCCCACAGAGCTGCTCTCCAGCAGGTCACCCCCAACCTGTCCTGGTGCAGGGGGTTATTCCTCCCCAGGTGCAGCATCCTGCACTTGCCCTGGTTGAATTTCATAAGGGTCCTCTCCACTCAACCCTCCAGCCCTTCCAGGTCTCTCTGTATGGTGGCACAGCCTTCTGGTGTGTCACCCTGCGGTCTCAGCGTCGGCAGCTGGAGGGGACTCAGTTCTCTGGGTCTGGGGAGGGTCCCACAGAGTGTGTCCCCAAAACCAGCTGCCGAGGGGAACGGTGGGCACGAGGGGCTCCATGCCGGTGGCCGGAGCAGGACAGTGGGTCACAGCCCGCGTGCCTGGTGTCGGCTGGCGGGTAGCGAGCATCTCCCCTGTCCTGGTGTGGTGGGTGCGTGTGTGTTCACCAGCAGCCTTCGAGCTGGACCAGATGGTGAGCAGGGGACCCCTGGGCGAGGATCTGGGCAGGGGGCGCTGAGTGGACAGAGGGGCTGTGATGGCACTTGGGGGACCCATGAGTGAACCCCGAGTGCCGTGTCTGTGCCGGCACTAGTGACCTCCTGCCTCTGCCAGCCCCAGGGGAGGGGGGGACGTGGGTAACCCCCCGGGTGCGATGCAGGTCCTGTCTGTGGGTGCTACTGATGGCAGTGCGTCCGACTGGCCGTGTCAGTGTCCTCTCTGTGTGTCCGTGAGTGTCTGTCTCTTCCAACCTAAATTATTCTATGATCCCGATTTCATGGGGGTTTTTTTTGGTTGGTTTTGTGGTTATTTTTAAGGGAGTAGCATGGACCGTGTGGCCCTAGCAGCCCCAGCCTCTACCCTCCCCTGCCTATCACCAAGGCCCGTGCCTTCCAGCACAAGCATGGCACCGCTCTTGTTGCTCCAGGACATGCCACAGTCTCATGGCAGCCACCTTCTCCTCCAGCCGGGGACCAGTATGGCCCCGCTCACCACACTGGACCATTGCCTTGCAAAGGACACTCCATCCAGGAACATGCCCAGGCAGTAATTAACGCTCATTGTGGATAATTTTTGGTTGCCCAGAGAAGCTGTGGCTGCCCCATCCCTGGAGGGGTTCAAGGCCAGGTTGGACGGGGCTCGGAGCAGCCTGGGCTGGTGGGAGGTGTCCCTGCCCAGGGCAGGGGGGTTGGAACTGGATGATCTTTAAGGTCCCTTCCCACCCAAACCATTCTACAATTCTATGATAATTAGACACCAAAGCTGCAAAGATGAGCATGAGCATTACACCCACCTTCCTGCCACATGCCATTTCAGGCTGGAGGGCCCCAAAGCCTTTTATTTGGGACCATGATGGAAGCTGGGTGGCCTTTCTTGGGAGGCCAGCTCCCGCTGGCCTTTTTTCGTCTGCCTGTTCAAAGCCTCTCCCTCCCTTTTTGTCCGTTTTACCCTTCCTGGAAACTTAACTTCCTCCTTCACGATGGCAAACAGGAGTAGCTGGTGCCGGTGCCCAGGCAGCCGGTGGCACTGGGCATAACATCGGACTACGGTGAGGTGCCTGGGCCGGGAGAGCCGTGCTGTGCCGTGGCATGGCACCATGCACCGGCACATGGCCACGGGCACACCATGCACCAGCCACACTGGACTCCAGCAGCAACCGGGGCTGGCCCCTGGGCCGGAAGGGTGCTGAGCTGTGGCCTCCAGGAGATCAAAGCACCCACCGGCAGCCAGGTGTGCCCGTCCCCTGCCCGCCTCTGGAGCACATGTACCTTGCCCTCTGTGCTGCGCCGCCTCCTGCCCTGCCTTCCTCCACACCATCCCTCCAAGCCCACGCAGCCCTCTCCTCCCAAGATCTCAGCTGCCTTCTCGCCCCCGTCTCACTCATGGTCAGGTCTCCAGTCCTGCATCAAGCATCTCCACCAACACCAGCAGCATTTTCCACACACTGGCCCATTGGCCACCACCGTCGGGCTCCTGGCCCAGCCCAGGGCTGCATGTTTGAGCTCCAGATCTGTCCTCCTCTTGATCCTCCTCGCTCAGCCATCCGGCTGCCCCTCAAGCCCCTCCGAGCTGTCCCCAGCCCCATTGCAGGGTGAACCATGGTCTCTGCTGGTCCCCCAGGTTTCACAGACCCCGGCACGCTCCCTGGCCCCTGGACATCCTCCACGCCAGGACTTCCCCACCCTGGACAACCATCCTGCAGGACAAGAGCCGTGTGAGCCTGGCCAGGAACCATGAGCATCCCAGCACCTCTCCCCCATCAGAGCACCAGCCTTCCCCGTCCAGCTCGGAAGCACGCGTGCTGATGCCAGACCACGCAGTTCCCTGGCCCTGCAGGGAGGGCTCGTAGCCCTCACCACCTACATGGAAGCCGCCCACACTGACTCCGTGCCATGGTCTGTGGGGGCTGCGCTCGCCCCAGTCCCACCCACCCCTCGGCTCGCTGCTCTTCACCTTTGCTGGCCAAAGCCAACAAACCCTCGAGCAGCCCCGGGGTCTGGGGGGACGGTCTGTAGCCTCAATAACCCAACCATCAGCCCCGGCAGTGCCCAACAGCACATTCGAGGATCAGCTGCTGGCAAAGCTGGAAGGGGTAAACATGAGACCACCAAGGGTATAGATGGGTAGGGACCCTGCAGGGAGGTTCCTGCCTGCAGACGAAAGCGGAGCTGGGGGAAGCCCTGGGTGCCTTCTGGAGGAGGGTGCAGCCAGATCGCCCTGTGCCCCAGCTCTCCATGGCGCAGCAAGCCCCGTGTCCTAGAGAGCCTCCTGGATTTCCAAGCTCCTGGCAGAGGGACATTTGCCTTTGCTTTGTCCCACCAGCAACATTCAGCTCTGCACAGCCCAGCGGTGTCCCGAGGTCAGCCCCGCAGACGTCCCAACAGCCGAGGCTCTGCTCTGCACCAGCTGCGGTGCATCGAGGGGTCTCGTGGCCCCCACTGGAGCAGGAGCTGCACAAGCAGAGAGCTGTACCCTTATCATAGAGTCATTGAAGCATAGAACACCTGGTTGGATGGGACCTCAAGGATCACCTGGTCCAACCTTTCCTGGCAAAGCATGGTCCAGACAATGTGGCCTAGCACCCTGTCCAGCTCAGTCTTAGAAATGGGCCATGCTGGGGAATCCATCACTTCTGCTGGAGTACTTCTGGAGTCCTGTGTCCAGCTTTGGAGTCCTCAGCACAGGAGAGACACAGAGCTGTTAGAGCCAGGACAGAGGAGGCCCCGGAGGTGCTGGGGGGGCTGGAGCCCCTCTGCTGGGAGGACAGGCTGAGAGAGCTGGGGGGGTTCAGCCTGGAGAAGAGAAGGCTCCGGGGAGACCTTCCAGCCCCTGCCAGTCCCTCAAGGGGCTCCAGGAAAGCTGGGGAGGGACTCTGGAGCAGGGAGGAGAGCCACGGGACGAGGGGGAAGGGTTTTCCACTGGAAGAGGGAGATTGAGATGAGATGTGAGGAAGAAATTCTTTGCTGTGAGGGTGGTGAGCCCCTGGCCCAGGTTGCCCAGAGAAGCTGTGGCTGCCCCATCCCTGGGGGGGTTCAAGGCCAGGTTGGACGGGGCTCGGAGCAACCTGGGCTGGTGGGAGGTGTCCCTGCCCAGGGCAGGGGGTGGCACTGGGTGGCCTTTAAGGTCCCTTCCCACCCAAACCATTCTGTGATTCTGTGATTATGCCAATTGTTCGCATTGTGAAAAATCTTCCTCTTGTGTCCAGTCGGGATCTCCCCAGGAGTAACTTTTACCCATCACCCCTCGTCTTTTCCGTGTGACTCCTTGTGAAAAGGGAGTCTCCGTCACCCAATGTGCCCTTCGGGGAAGACAGGAGTGTTGGTGGGGGGACCTGGGCAGGTCTGTAAGTGTGCATCCTTCCCCTCGCTGTGCCCAGGAGGGAAACTCTTCTGCCGGGAAGTCTGGAAGCCAAAGAATAAGCAAGTTCACTAGAAAGGGTGGCAGGAGGCAGTTGCCACTGTGGCACACCCCGGCTTATCTTCTGCCCCGCCGCGGGCCAGGTGGCCTGAAGCACTAGCCAAAGTCTTGCCGATCCGTTTCCCAGGAATCACATGTCAGGGTAGGAGATGCTTGAGAGGTTCTTTCCCACAGAGATGAGAGTTGTGCAATCACATATTTCCAAGCCAGAATAAAAAGCATTTTTGTCTTTTCTGTTTGTCCATGGTTGCCTGCCTGTGCCCATCCCTTGGGTGCTGGGCTTGGCTGGTTCGTTGTGGTTTTTGACAGAGGACGTTTTTGTTATTCTTTCCTTTAAAAGCGCATTGAGTACGCGGCTCAGCCAGGCGAGAACATGCAGAGCAGGCGTGGCAGCGTGCGGTGCCTGCGGCCGAGGTGAGGTTCCCCCTCGGGTCCCACACCGCCGGCGCACGCGGCTCGGCAGGTCCATGGCGCATGGGCGGCTCTGTGCCCCGGGACACCTCTGTGCCGAGAATGCCGGTGCACGAGCTCCACACCATGGGTCCTGTCGGCACAGGGGCACCGGTGATGATGATTTTCTCTGGTTAATATTCTCTGGTTAATTTTCTGGTTAATATTTTCTCTGCTGTGTGCGGGGGCTGCCCCTGCATGTGTGTCCCCGGAGGGCTGCTCCAGCATGGGGGCTGCCCTCTCCTCCCCAGGCATCACCCACTGCAGGGACCCCCGAAATCCCCGAGACCCCCGTACGGCTGCAGGGACCGGCTGGGAGGGAGTCGAGTCAGCAGCCGAGCTCTGGCAGGGGAGTCTCCCCAAATCAATTGCTGACGGAGAACAACACTCCCCAAACGCCCTGGTGCTGAAGCATCCCTGAGAAAGCCATCTCCCTGCTCTCTGATGTGGTTCATGGCTGCTGCAGCCAAGGACACCTACACCTTCCGGCAGGTGAGGCCAAGCCACCCGGCTGCAGATACCTGAGCCCAGGTGTCTCCCTGCCCGGCTTCCCGGGAAGCTGCAGGACCAGCAGGTGAGTCACCCAGCGCAGCGGGGACAGGGGCATCGTAGAATCACAGAATCATAGCATTGTCTCCATTGGAAGGGATGTTTCGGACCATGGAGTCCAACCACCAGCCCAGCGCTGCCAAACCCACCGCTACCCCGCGTCCCTCAGCGCCGCGTCTGCCCGGCTTTTCCATCCCTCCGGGGATGGCGACTCCCCCACTGCCCTGGGCAGCCTCTTCCAACGCCCGACAGCCCTTTCCATGAAGGAATTTTCCCCAATATCCATCCTAAACCTGCCCTGGCGCAACTGGAGGCCGTTCCCTCTTGTCCCGTGGCCTGATCCTTGGGAGAAGAGCCCGCCCCCCCTGGCTGCCCCCTCCTTTCAAGGAGTTGTAAAGAAACTCCATCATCAAGAACAACCCCCTGGTTTGCTCGCGAGGCCTCGTGGTCAGCAGTATTCACCTGCAGCTGCTAAAACCAAGTGTCAGCATTGGGCTGGTGCTTTCCAGTGCCCAGAGAACAGGGAACGTGCCCCATGATACCTGTGTCACTGGGTAAGATGCTGGTGATGCTCCTGGGTGGCAGATGGAGGGACGGGAGCCTTCCTCTAAGTCTCAGGTCCAACTACGAGCCCCAGGAGCAAGGGGAAGGGATGGAGGCAGCACAGTCACGCACACCCAGGCTGGGCAGGGACACGTGTCCCCGTGCCTGTAACACACCAGTGCACGACCACTTTGGGAATGGGGCTGAGGATTCCAGCCCAAGTCCCCTTTCCCTGGGGACAGCGTGCAGGCACTGGAGTCATCCATGGGACACAGGAGCGGCCGTCTGCCTGGAGATGCGCTTGTGGGCACCCTTCTTCTTCATCTGCCCTTCCTTGGGGGGGAGGTGGTGACAGAGGAGCAGGGGGGCCTGGGAACGTGGAAGGCCAGGTTGTCCTGTGACCAGGGGTGCAGCCCCTGTGGTGGCTCCGGGAGCTGGCACAGGGCTCACAAGCAGCATCATCCCAGTCCTCTGGGGAAATAACTGGGACACAGTACTGGGTATCTCCAAAAATCCATCCCTCTATAAAAAGCCTTTGACAGTGCCTTAGAGAAGATCACGAAAGAACTAAGTTTCTTCAGGGCTGAAAAGAAAAAGTTTTTCTCAGCACGAGAGAGACACAGAGCTGTTAGAGCCAGGACAGAGGAGGCCCCGGAGGTGCTGGGGGGGCTGGAGCCCCTCTGCTGGGAGGACAGGCTGAGAGAGCTGGGGGGGTTCAGCCTGGAGAAGAGAAGGCCCCGGGGAGACCTTCCAGCCCCTGCCAGTCCCTAAAGGGGCTCCGGGAAAGCTGGGGAGGGACTCTGGAGCAGGGAGGGGAGCCACGGGACAAGGGGAAAGGGTTTTACACTGACAGAGGGGAGATTGAGATGAGATCTGAGGCAGACATTGTTTGCTGTGAGGGGGGTGAGCCCCTGGCCCAGGTTGCCCAGAGAAGCTGTGGCTGCCCCATCCCTGGAGGGGTTCAAGGCCAGGTTGGACGGGGCTCGGAGCAACCTGGGCTGGTGGGAGGTGTCCCTGCCCAGGGCAGGGGGTGGCGCTGGGTGGCCTTTAAGGTCCCTTCCCACCCAAACCATTCTGTAATTCTATGATCATGTCCCAGCAGCAGGTTAGGAGGTAGGGAGGGAAGCGTGGGATTAAATACTCGGTCCTCGTCGGGGGAGAGGGAGCTCTGTTCTCTGCTGACGAGGGGACAATCTGTGAGCAGGGTGAAGGTGAGGCACCAGCATTTCCACATCACACCACTCTGTTCAAGCCACCTGGTGCCTCTGAGGGAGGTGGGGCTGCCCAGAGACCTGCGCGTGCAGGAGGAGGTGACATTCAGGGCTGAGGCGATGCTCAGGGCTGATTCACCGCAGGTGATGTTTGTGTGTGGCGCACGTCACCCCGGCTGCCCCGGGTAGCCAAGGGAGAGCAGGTCCACGCGGCTGGTGTTTCTCTGTGGACACATCCTTCGGCAGAGACGTGTAAGTGGTCAGAGGAGTCATGCTCCGGGCTCCGGCGAGTGTCCCGGTGTGCTCCACGGCTATAACGGGACCCAGGCTCCAGCTCCGCGGGAGGCGTCCACTGCGGCAGGTAAATCACAGCCTCCGCCTTGACAAATGCAAAGTAATGCACCTCCAAGGGGAAGCCACCAACTACGCGCACTTCAGAGGTGTCTAAACAAGCTGGGCCAGCTCCAGGTAGTGGTCCAGTGGTCACCAGAGCGGCGCAGCTCAGTGGAGCGTCCTGCTTGGCCGCGGTCAGTGCCGTGCTGTGCCCGAGGAGCGCGTGGGGCCGACGCAGAGCAGCTCCATGCTGCCGTTGGGTGCTCAGGCTGGCACACGGGGTCTGTGCTGTACCGAGCAGGGAGAGACGGGACCCTCCTGCCTGGGCCAGGCCGGGGACCCTCTGCACCCCATGACACCCTGCTCCTGCCGAGGACACGGCTCAAACAAAGCTTTGGCCATAGCCCAACCGGAATGGCCGACCCTACCGTGCCGTGCAATTAGCAGTGCATTTGCGGCATCTGTAACTAACTGATATGACACAGGCTGAAAATAGATATCAGGCAAGGAAGGGTTTGTGAGGAGGGAGTAAAGACAACAGAAACGGGTCCCATGTCCACCTTTTCCCCTGTGAACGGAGGGACCTCCTTCCTGCCCAGGTGTGTTCCCCAGAGCCAAACAACCTGAGTGAGTCAGAGGGAAAATGCCTCTGCGTGCTGATCATCCAGTCTGGTGAGCACCCACGCGGGCAGGAATGTGCACCCCAAGCAGGACACCTGGGGGAGGAAGGGCAGGGGCAGGCAGCACCTCCTCCGCGCTGGGGCACCCCGCCATGCACACCCACTCGGGGACAGAGCCACCGCCCCCCACGGGCACACGGACCGTCTGTGCCTTGCACACACACACACAGAGTTACACGTGCACACGCTCGCACGACATCACCCACACACAGAGTCACACAGGAGCACGCGCCGTCACGCGCGCACGCAGAGGCGCTGACACACATGCGGGTGGATGGCAGCACAGACGTGGTCACAGGTGCTCTCAGCTGCTCAACACCCGAGCACACACCATCTCTTCTCCCAAGGAACAGGAGACGGGACAAGAGGAAACGGCCTCCAGTTGCGCCAGGGCAGGTTTAGGATGGATATTAGGAAAAATTTTTACACTGAAAGTGTTGTCAAGCATTGGAAGAGGCTGCCCAGGGCAGTGGGGGAGTCGCCATCCCTGGAGGGATTGAAAAGCCGGGCAGACACGGTGCTGAGGGACATGGGTTATGGTGGGTTTGTCAGTGTTGGGTCGATGGTTGGACTCCATGGTCTGAAAGGTCCCTTCCAACCCAGGTAATTCTATGACTCCATGATTCTGTGATACACAAAGGGCCGCAAACCACAACAACCCAACCAAACCCACCCTTGCTCTGGTGAGCCTGTTCACCAGGGCCGTGGCTGTGGTCTGATGGGATGTGGCCCATCCTACGCCGACACAGAAACGGACCCAAACATGGGACTGAGCTTCAGCCCTGCTCAGTCCAAAGCTGTCTGGGACCACCAGCCTGCCTCTGCCAGCTGGCCAGATAGCGCAAGCCCTCTGCAAGCAAGTGGTTGATGGGGTGGCCCGAGCTCCTGGGCAGACGCTGGCCCTCCCTGCTCACTGGGAGTGTGAGAGCTTTCCACCCTGGGCACTGACCACGCACTCCATGCATTGAAAATTATGCCAGCAGCCATCACCTCTCCAGTGCCTGCATGGTCCCAGGCCACCGTGAGGGACAGCGAGGGACAGGCTGGGTCTGTCCCGCTGCAGGAGGGTGGCTGCCAAGGGGGTCAGCCAGAGCAAAGGCAGATCAAACAATTCCAGATCCGTGGAGACCTCCATGGCAGTTGGGACCACAGGCAGGGCAGTCCAGGAGCAGTCATGCTGGGCACCCGCCAGAAGAAGGTGGTGGCAGAGAGTCCAGAAGCCTCATGGTGCCTCCACAGCTATTGCTTGCCCGAGCTCCAGGGAGAGACGCGCCCCACGTCTGCACCAGGGCTGGTCACTGTGTCCCAGACCCTGCCACCCCTCCTGGGCTCCCGAGGCTGGGGCTGCCATGGTCAGATAGAATCACAGAATGATAGAATTGTCTCAGTTGGAAGGGACCTTTCAGACCATGGAGTCCAACCATCCGCCCAGCGCTGCCAAACCCACCGCTACCCCGCGTCCCTCAGCGCCGCGTCTGCCCGGCTTTTCCATCCCTCCGGGGATGGCAACTCCCCCACTGCCCTGGGCAGCCTCTTCCAATACCCGACAGCCCTTTTGGGGAAGGAATTTTCCCCAATATCCATCCTAAACCTGCCCTGGCGCAACTGGAGGCCGTTCCCTCTTGTCCCGTGGCCTGTTCCTTGGGAGAAGAGCCCGACCTGCCCTGGCTGCCCCCTCCTTTCAGGGAGCTGCAGAGAGCGAGAAGGTCTCCCCTCGGCCCCCTTTTCTCCAGGCTGAACACCCCCAGCTCCCTCAGCTGCTCCTCACCAGACTTGTGCTCCAAAGAACAAGGGCCTTTTCTCCTGCTGAGCCCCTTGGCAGCCACCCTCCTGCAGCGGGACAGAACCAGCCTGTCCCTGTATTTCAGCACAGGGCAGGGCCACCGTGTCTTCCCCAGGGGCGGGGAAGGGAAGGATTTAAATTGGGCGCTTGCCTCGGCGTCTCATCCCGGCTGAGAGGCAGCAGGAGGAGGAGGAGGAGGAGGAGGAGGAGGAGGAGGAGGATCAGAGCCTGCGGGGAGCCAGCCGCCCTGGGGACGTGCCCAGCAGGTAGGACAGAGCCCACCTGGAGGGGACACTGGGGCCACCACTCAGCCCCACTTCAGCAGATATCAGGGGACTGCAAGGGGTGCAGGGACCTTGCGTCTACCCTGAAACCTAGGGCTTGGAGGGCAGTTCATAGAATCATAGAATTGCCTCGGTTGGAAGCGACCTTTCAGATCATCGAGTCCAACCATCAGCTGCTGGGACCCAGGGGACTGGTGAGCAGGAGGTCTCCAGGCAGGACTGGGTCCTTTCCAACAAGGGACAAAGTGACAGAGTGGCACCAGGGCTGGATGGAGCTGCTGCTCCATGTGATGTGCTTTGTGTCCCAGACACCAGAGCTGCACAGACGAGGACATCGGGGTATGGGAAGGAACCACCAGGGCTGCGGGACCTGCCCGAGCCCGCAGGCACCACGGTGGGAGGCTGCCGGCTGGCGCGGTGGGTCTTGGCCGGAGCCTGGCGGCTGGAGCTGTGGGACGAGCACCGGGCTGGGGGGTGCTGATGCCATTTCGCCCCCCGGGGCGCAGGTGGGGCTTGGGACCACCCCTGCTCGCTCCGGCTGGAAAACCGCTTCCACTGGGACCTCTTGGGCTGGGCTGCTGGGACAGCTTGAAAGGACAGGCAGCTCCTGCCCCGGGAGCTGCGTGTGCAGCCAAGCCCCAGCATCAGGAGCTCTGATTAGAGACCAGCTAATGATAGCTTGCGGTTGGGCAACGTCTTTCCAGTATAGGGCGTTTGCACGACATCCGTGTCCTACATAGGTGTCGCCGGCTCCAGGGCGTGACACAGGACTCCGCTTTGTCCTGCACCGAGTGCCACCCGCGCCGGCAGCACAACCAGCCCATCACCTCCCAGGAGGGTTCAGGAGAAGCTGCTCTCCAGGGCTGGAGCCACAGGGTGGACCAGAGCCGCTGGCTGCAGAAGAGTCCAAAGCCACCCACGGGCAGGGTCCCCAAAGAGGCAGGGGCTGGTCTGTCACTGCGGGGATAAACCACTCCCCCATCATGATCCATCTACGCCAGCATCAATCCGATATTTAAATGCACCAAAAGCAATGACTCAGAGACTTTTAGACCAGTTAGGTAAACAGTTGGGGAATTAAGCTGTGACCCTGATAATGAGCTAAGCATATCATTAATGTCAGTCACTGTTGTTTATGGGAGATGGGTGTTCCCCAAAAAAATGTTTTGGACTTTGTTTTTGCCGGTTTTACAAGACTGTGGCCTCATCACCACACAGTGTTGTGGATGTGGAAAGTTTACAGGGCTTCCAGAAGAGACCAGGTGACAGCATACGAGACATCCCTCGAAGATTACTACACAGACCCAAAACGCATCCAGCTCATGAAATCCACCGAGCTGGAAATAGTCAGAGGCTGACACAAAAAACAGGGAAATTTTACACACTTTGCCCCATTCTTCATACTTCTCCTGTTGTCCACTTACCGCTCAAGATGGACGGGTCCTGCACTTGGGTCACACCAATCCCATGAAGGCTACAGGTTGGGGGCAGAGTGGCTGGAGAGCTGCCCAGTGGAAAAGGACCTGGGGGTGTTGGTCAACAGCCGGCTGAATATGAGCCAGCAGCGTGCCCAGGTGGCCAAGAAGGCCAACAGCATCCTGGCCCGTATCAGGAACAGCGTGGCCAGTAGGACTGGGGCAGTGATGGTCCCCCTGTACTGGGCACTGATGAGGCCCCACCTTGAGGGCTGTGTCCAGTTTTGGGCACCTCACTCCAAGAAAGACATTGAGGTGCTGGAGCGTGTCCAGAGAAGGACAAGGGAGCTGGTGAGGGGTCTGGAGAAGGAGGAGAAGGGTCTGGAGAACTTGTGAGGAGCGGCTGAGGGAGCTGGGGGTGTTCAGCCTGGAGAAAAGGGGGCCGAGGGGAGACCTTCTCGCTCTCTGCAGCTCCCTGAAAGGAGCGGGTAGTCAGGCGGCGTCAGGCTCTTCTCCCAAGGAACAGGAGATGGGACAAGGGGAAATGGCCTCCAGTTGCGCCAGGGCAGGTTTAGGATGGATATTGGGGAAAATTCCTTCATGGAAAGGGTTGTCAGGCGTTGGAAGAGGCTGCCCAGGGCAGTGGGGGAGTCGCCATCCCTGGAGGGATGGAAAAGCCGGGCAGACGCAGTGCTTAGAGATACAGTTTAGTGATGGCTTTTGTCAGTGTTGGGTCGATGGTTGGACTAGATGATCTGAAAGGTCCCTTCCAACCCAGGCCATTCTGTGATTCTGTGATTCTGAGATGGAAACAAGACTCGGGGCTACACAGACCCTTGGCCTGACTCTGGTGTCTGCTCCAGAGCATGGCTGCCTTCCCCTGAAAACTTCAGGGAGCGCAACTGGTGTCTTGGCGAAGGGTGCTGCATTTTCATGGGTGAGGGCACTCACTGGACTGACTGTGACTGGCCACACTAATTGCAAAGTCCAAAAAATGGGAGAGACCCCTGCGAGCAGCCACTTACAGCAGGGTCCCTCAGGTACCTGCTCTTAGTCCATCACTACTCTCTAATTCTTATTTTTATATATATATATATAAAATTTTATCTACCTTTTTACCTACACAGCCATTAGCTAATAACAAAGACTGGCCATTCATGACGTCACATAGCCAGAAGCTCCCAGTGAAAATACTCTACGTGCAGAGTTATTAAATCACGGGCCTCGTTGCCTCGCGATGCTGTGGAGGCTGACACCAGACCTGGACTCGCAGAGCTGACCGCAGGGGTCCATGGAGGTCTGTAGCCTGTGGTGGCTACAGATTGCGGTCCAGGGCAAGCGGAGGGCCATGTGCCAGAGGGCTCAGCCAGAGCATTGCTCTCTACCAGCCTGTTCCTAAGGCAGTTTCCCTAAAAATCTGTAGAGAGGGCCTTGTCCCTGCTGCAGAGAGAGCACTCAGGCAGATGAACCCTCCTGTTGACTCTGCCTTGTCCCCAGTTGCTGGAACTGGTTAGAATGGTCCCTGGGATGGTGGGGGCCAACTTGTCCTCCCATGGTCAATGCCCACAAAGTCAGCACGGGCCAGGAGCGGTGCCAGCACGCCGGCAGCAGCGGGCCCCAGTTTCGGAGGACAGGAGAATGTAATGGGCTGGGTACTGGGGGCTCTGCCAACCCAGTGGCCTTAGAACCAGCAGAGACCCGGGCACAGCCCAGCTGCCGCAGAGGCACAGCCTGAGAGAAGGTCTCTGCCCACTTGGACCCACTGCTGCAGGTGGATCTGACCAGCCACTCACCTGTCACTAAGGCCATTCCCACGTCCTGTGTCATGACGGGGTGGTGCAAGAGGAAAGATCTCCGCCACCCTCACAGCCTGTCCATGACCAGCAGGAAGCCAGGCAGTGTAGTGGCCTAAGTGGAGAAGAGCAGAAGATGTCTTTCAGCACTAGCCGGCACCTCCCTGCAGCCGGATAGTCGCTGGTGGCAGTCACATCAGGAGGGCACTGCTGCTTCTTGGCACGGCCTGTGCTTGTCAAATGACCACCAGCTACATCTGCCAGCCCAGGGTGGCACAGGAGCCAGTGCTGGGGGAACAGAGGGGTGAGCAGTGGCCATGCTGCCTGCTGGCAACCCATGGCACAGCCTAGAAGAGAGCAGTGGTTGTGTCACCCAGGAACAGAAGAGGAAGGTGACAGAGGCCACAGGTCTGAGGCAGCGTCAGGGTCTGGGAGACCAGGCAGTTCCTTGGGGCCCCCAGGACCAAGATGGGATGCTTTTTTGCGGAGTGCATGTCTGTCACTAGACCTGCTGTTCTGTGACATGGTCCTCAAACCTCTCTGCCCAAGGCAAAGACCCCGTCTGGGCTGTCACTGCTCCTTCCAGAGAGCTCAGGAGGGAGCTGGACGAGGGGCACTCTTGGCCCTGGTTGCTGCTGGGAGACGGATGGCAACAGCAACACCCCAGACCCCACTCCCCGCTTCTCCCTGGGTTCCCGCCGCCACATCCAGGGAGATGGTTTTCCTCTCACACACCATGAAAACTGCACAAGAACCTATGTCTTACCAAGCCATTTCTTTCTCTCTCTCCTCAGACACACGTGGTGCCCCACAGTAGCAGGACTGTTCCCAGAGACAATGCAGAAGATGAGCGGACCCCCTCAGGACAACAAGTCAAGCAATAACATGGGCAGTAACCTGCTTGCAGATGGACACAAAGAGGTGGGTGGGGGTGGGAGCAACTTCATAGCTGGAGTCTTCATCCAGGCCATGAAGAAGAAGATGAGTATCTATGATGCCATGATGAGGGGGCTCCTGACACCAGGTACGGCCCTGGTGCTGCTGGAGGCACAGGCCGCTTCAGGGTTCCTCACCGACCCCGTGAGGAACCAGAAACTATCGGTGAAAGAGGCGCTGACCGCAGGACTCATTGGCAGAGATTTTTATGAGAAGCTGCTGTCGGCAGAGGGAGCAGTGACAGGGTACACAGAGCCATACACAGGACACAAGATCTCCCTCTTCCAGGCCATGAAGAAAGAGTTCATCGTCAAGGAGCACGCTATCCGTCTGCTCGAGGCCCAGATCGCCACTGGTGGCATCATCGACCCCGTGCACGGCCACCGCCTCCCCGTGGAAGTGGCCCACCAGCGTGGCTACTTCGACCAGGAGATGAGCCAGTTTCTTTCTAACCCCAAGAATCAAACAAGAAGTTGCTTCGACCCCAACACCCATGAGAACCTCACCTACATGCAGCTCCTGCGCCGCTGTGTCCCTGACCCGGACACGGGGCTGCTCATGCTCCAGGTGATGGACAAGGGCTCCGTGCTCTACCAGCTGAACAAGGATGCCCGGAAAGTCCTGCAGGCCGCCCGCACCACCCTCAGCGTGGGGCTCTTCCAGGGCCAGAGCGTCACCGTCTGGGAGCTCCTCTTCTCCCGCTACATCCCTGATCACCAGAGAGAGGAGCTGCTGAGGAAATACAAGGCGGGGACAGTGACCATCCCAGAGATGATCACCATCCTCACCACGATCGTCACCACGGCAGAAATGGAAAACGGGGATAAGAGCTCATCCACAGTTACACCCAACAACGAGGTGGAAGCATCACAACCAGTTCAGGATACGCACTCCCAGGAGCAACAGTTGAGAAAGTCCTTAAAGTCTGCGACCATCAATGTCACTGCTGGTGAGTTCCAGGGGCAAAACATTTCCTTGTTGGATCTGCTCTTTTCCAAATACATCCCTCAAGGGAAGCGGCAGGAGCTGCTGGAGCTGTACAGAGCAGGGATACTGACCACAGGACAGGTGGCTACTGTGGTCACCAACATCATAAACAGGACAGAAGCCGCAAATGCTGCACTTATGGTGAACACCAGAAGTCCACACAAGGCGGTGACAAGGACAGAGGAAAATGGAGATGGTTTCTCAGCAGAAGATGCGCAACTAGATAACATTTTGAAGTCTACCACGATTGAAGTGCCAGCTGGTGAGTTGCAGGGGAGACAGGTCTCTGTGTGGGACCTGCTCTTCTCTGACTACCTCCCTGAGGAGAAAAGGCAGGAGCTCCTGGAGCTGTACCGTGAAAGAGTATTAACTCTGGAGCAGATGATAACTGTTGTCACCGCTCTCATTAAGAAAAAAGAATCTACAGGCAGGAAATTCCTAATTGCAGTCAAGACTTCCGACAAGGACACTGTGTCAGCAGCTGGAGAGAAGGATGGCGACTCCCCCAAAGAAGAACTGTGGGAAAAAGCCTTGAAAACCACAGTCGTCGACATGGAGGTTGGAGAGTTTCGAGGCCACAAGATCTCTGTGTGGGACCTGCTCCACTCCAGGTATATCCCTGAGGAGAACAGAAAGGAGCTCCTGGAGCTGTACCAGGCAGGAGAGTTAACCCTCGAGCAGGTGAAAATGGTTGTTAGCACTATTGTAACCAAGGCAGAAGCAGCAAGGGCAGAGCAATCGGCGAATGCGAGTAGTCCAAGAGCAGAGACAACAGTCACAGAAGCTGAGGACACCCACCTGCAGGAGGACAACACCTGGGAAGAGACCCTGAAGTCCACCACAGTGGAGATGTCAGTGGGTGAGTTCCAGGGGAGACAGGTCTCTGTGTGGGACCTGCTCTTCTCTGACTACCTCCCTGAGGAGAAAAGGCAGGAGCTCCTGGAGCTGTACCGTGCAGGTGCGTTGCCCTTGGAGCGGTTAATAATTGTTGTCAACACTCTCATTAAGAAAAAAGAATCTACAGGCAGGAAATTCCTAATTGCAGTCAAGACTTCCGACAAGGACACTGTGTCAGCAGCAGGAGAGAAGGATGGCGACTCCCCCAAAGAAGAACCGTGGGAAAAGGCCTTGAAAACCACAGTCGTCGACATGGAGGTTGGAGAGTTTCGAGGCCACAAGATCTCTGTGTGGGACCTGCTCCACTCCAGGTATATCCCTGAGGAGAACAGAAAGGAGCTCCTGGAGCTGTACCAGGCAGGAGAGTTAACCCTCGAGCAGGTGAAAATGGTTGTCAGCACTATTGTAACCAAGGCAGAAGCAGCAAGGGCAGAGCAATCGGCGAATGCGAGTAGTCCAAGAGCAGAGACAACAGTCACAGAAGCTGAGGACACCCACCTGCAGGAGGACAACACCTGGGAAGAGACCCTGAAGTCCACCACAGTGGAGATGTCAGTGGGTGAGTTCCAGGGGAGACAGGTCTCTGTGTGGGACCTGCTCTTCTCCAACCACATCCCCGAGGAGAAAAGGCAGGAGCTCCTGGAGCTGTACCGTGCAGGGACACTCACCCTTCAGGATCTGGTCAGCACCACCAGCAGCATTGCCACCGACAGCAAAGAAAGGCACCTTGCAACCCTTCCCCAGCAGACAGTGGATCTCCTCCAGTCCGAGGGCTCCTACATTACTTTTGGCCAGTTCCAGGAGCAGAGGGTGTCGGTGTGGGAGCTCCTCTCCACCAAGCAAGTCTCCGAGTACAAACGAGAGGCACATCTTGACACTTACGGCACGGGAGGGCTGACCGTGAACAAGATCACCATCACCACCACAGTCGTCACAGGCCCGCAGCGTAAGAAGAGACACCACCAGGACCACTAGCACCACCCACCCCAGAAGAGGGTCTCCTGGGGCAGGCTCAGCCTGGGTGCTCATGAGAGTTTGCTCCCCACATAACTTAATTATGGGCAGGAAAGAGCGGTGACAACCCTGTGCATGCAACGGGGTGGGTACCTAGTTAAACTCTTTGCTGGCTCAACTGCTGCTGTGCTGAGGTTTCTTTTGACCAACAGAACTTTCCTGGAGGGGTCCTGGGGAGGGTGCAGGGAGGGTTGTGAGGGCAGTGTTCCGACAAAGAACAGGGAAAGGTGGGGCTGGCACCCAAGTCGGATGGGTTGGGGACTGCCAGGAATGGGAGCCGGGAGCAACCCCAGTGCAGGAGCTTTGGGCAGCCCAACTGGCAGCCCCAGAAGAGCCGCAGAGGGACAGACAACCTCTGCTCGGGGCAGCTGAGCCCCCAGCCCTGCTGAAGGGCAAGGAGCAGGGACGGCACGTGTGGCTGTGGGTGCCCAGGGGACATTTATGCATCTGGACAGGCTGGGTTGATAGGCTGAGGCCAATGGTGTGAGGTTCAACAAGGCCAACTGCTGGGTCCTGCACTTGGGTCACACCATCCCATGAAGGCTACAGGTTGGGGGCAGAGTGGCTGGAGAGCTGCCCAGTGGAAAAGGACCTGGAGTCAACAGCTGGCTGAATACGAGCCAGCAGCATGCCCAGGTGGCCAAGAAGGCCAACAGCATCCTGGCCCGTATCAGGAACAGCGTGGCCAGTAGGACTCGGGCAGTGACCGTCCCCCTGCACTCAGCACTGGTGAGGCCCCACCTCAAGGGCTGTGTCCAGTTTTGGGCACCTCACTCCAAGAAAGACATTGAGGTGCTGGAGCATGTCCAGAAAAGGGCAACAGAGCTGGTGAGGGGTCTGGAGAATCACGGAATCACGGAATCACGGAATCTTCAGAGTTGGAAGGGACCTCTAGAGATCATCTAGTCCAACTCCCCTGCTAGAGCAGGATTGCCTAAAGCACATCCCTCAGGGCTGCATCCAGGCGGGTCTTGAAAATCTCCAGAGAAGGGGACTCCACAACCTCCCTGGGCAGCCTGTTCCAGTGCTCTGTCACCCTCACCGTAAAGAAGTTTTTCCGTGTATTTGAACGGAACTTCCTATGTTCTAACTTGTGCCCATTGCCCCTTGTCCTGTCGCTGGGAACCATTGAAAAGAGCCTGGCTCCGTCCTCCTTAAACCCACCCTTTAGATACTTGTAAACATTAATCAGGTCCCCCCTCAACCTCCTCTTCTCCAGGCTAAAGAGTCCCAGCTCTTTCAGCCTTTCCTCATAAGGGAGGTGCTCCAGTCCCATAATCATCTTGGTTGCCCTACGCTGGACTCGCTCCAGTAGTTCCCTGTCCCTCTTGAACTGGGGAGCCCAAAACTGGACACAGTACTCCAGTTGTGGCCTCACCAGTGCAGAGTAGAGGGGGAGAATGACCTCCTTTGACCTACTGGCCACAGTCTTCCCTATGCAGCCCAGGATGCCATTGGCCTTCTTGGCGACAAAGGCACACTGCTGGCTCATGGATAATTTGCTGTCTACTAGGACCCCCAGGTCCTTCTCCTCAGAGCTGCTTCCCAGCATGTCCGCCCCTAACATATACTGGTGTTTGGCATTCTTCCTTCCCAGGTGCAGGACCCTACACTTGCTTTTGTTGAACCTCATTTGGTTCTTCTCTGCCGAAATCTCCAGCCTGTCCAGGTCACGCTGGATGGCAGCACGGCCCTCTGGAGTGTCGGCCACCCCTCCCAGCTTGGTATCATCAGCAAACTTGCTGAGGATACACTCTGTCCCCTCATCTAGGTCATTAATGAATATATTGAACAAAATTGGTCCAAGTATTGACCCCTGAGGGACACCACTGGTTACAGGCCTCCAACTGGACTCTGTGCCGCTGATCACAACCCTCTGGGTTCTGTCACTCAGCCAGCTCTCGATCCACCTCACTGTCACCTCGTCTAGCCCATACTTCCTCAGCTTCCTAATGAGGATGTTATGGGAGACAGTGTCAAAAGCCTTGCTAAGGTCAAGGTAGATGACATCTACGGCTCTCCCCTCATCCAGCCAACCCGTTATAACATCATAGAAAGCTATAAGATTGGTCAGGCATGATTTGCCCTTGGTAAATCCATGCTGACCACTTCCAATAACTTCCTGTTCCTCTATGTGTTTGGAGACGACATCCAGAATGAGTCGCTCCATTACCTTCCCAGGGACAGAGGTGAGACTAACCGGCCTGTAGTTCCCTGGGTCCTCCTTCTCGCCTTTTTTGAAGATTGGAGTGATGTCAGCCTTCCTCCAGTCCTCAGGCACCTCTCCTGTTCCCCATGACCTTGCAAAGACAATGGAGAGCGGTCTAGCGATAACATCTGCCAGCTCTCTCAGCACTCGCGGGTGCATCCCATCAGGGCCCATGGATTTATGAATGTCCAGCTTGGCCAAGTGGTCTCTGACCCGGTCCTCCTCAACTAAGGGAAAATCTTCCTTTCTCCAGACCTTCCCCCTTGCCTCCAGGGTATGGGATTCGTGAGGGACGGCTTTATCAGTGAAGACCGAAGAAAAGAAGGCATTCAGTAACTCTGCCTTCTCTGCGTCTTCCACCACCAGGGCACCCGTCTCATTCATCAGTGGACCTATATTTTCCCTAGTCTTCCTTTTTCTGTGATATACTGGAAAAATCTCTTCTTGTTGTCTTTAACTGCAGTGGCCAAGCTGAGTTCTGATTGAGCTTTGGCCCTTCTAATCTTCCCCCTGCATAGAAGGAGGAGAAGGAGGAGAAGGGTCTGGACAACTTGTGAGGAGCGTCTGAGGGAGCTGGGGGTGTTCGGCCTGGGGAAAAGGGGGCCGAGGGGAGACCTTCTCGCTCTCTGCAGCTCCCTGAAAGGAGGGGGCAGCCGGGGGGGTTGGGCTTTTCTCCCAAGGAACAGGCCATGGGACAAGAGGGAACAGCCTCAAGGCCTGGTGGAGGAAACCTCCACCAGCAGAGGTTTAGGATGGATATTGGGGAAAATTTTTACACTGAAAGGGTTGTCAAACATTGGAAGAGGCTGCCCAGGGAAGTGGTTGAGGCACCATTCCTAGAGGGATTTAGAAGCCAGGCATGAGGGTGCTGAGGGTGGCACTGAGGGACATGGGGTAGTGGTGGGTTTCTCAGTGTTAGGTTGATGGTTGGACTCCATGATCTGAAAGGTCCTTTCCAACCTAGGCAATTCTATGATTCTGTGATTCTATGATTTATCCCTGACCTGCCCTTGGGCTCTGCCGGGGCCATGGGTTCTGCTGGGCTGCTGGAGCTCGCTGCCCATGAGCACTGGGGGAGAGGGGTTCTGGTGCCAGGGCTGCGTCGCCTGCAATGGCGTGAGGCTGCTGGCTGCGCTCGCAGGGTCGGCAATGGTTCCGCGGGGCGAGAGGAGACCACAGGCAGGGCAGGACTGCTGCCATGGAACCCCTGCCAGGAGAAGCCCTGTGCCCAGGAAGGTCACCGCCTGTCACAGGGGAGAAGCGCCCACGGGAGCACCCCCACGCTGCCCAGTGCCGGAGGCCAGCGTGGCTCCCTGCCCCGTGCCCTGAGAGCACACGCAGAGCCATGTGCACATGGGTTTGCACCATGGTGCTGCGCACGCGTGTGCTGTGGAGCCGTGTGTCATGGAGCCGTGTGCCGTGGCCAAACACACGCATGTGTGCAGAGCCGTCTGCAGGGCCAGCGGTGCCGAGCCCCGGGGAGCCCTGTGCTGTGTGGGGGTGCCAGGGGGGAAACAGTGCGTGTGTCTGCGTGTGTGTGTGTCCCTGTGACCAGGGCCTCTCTGGCTGTGACACCGCGTGTGACACGGCTGATGCCTGCTGCCAGCACAGCGTGCCTCTGCCATGGGGTCTCACCAAGCCACCCAGCAGGTCCCCATGGTCCCCATAGTGCCCTTCTTGAGGCACCCCTGCCCTTGGGCTTGGTGCTGGGCACGGCGTGGCCTCCCTGCTGTGCCAGGGCCTGTCAGGGCTCCCTGACCCTGCCACCCACACAGGGCCATGGCACTGGGGGCAAGGGGCTCGGCAGGGAGCTGTGCCCCAGCCCTGTCTGGGGATGGTAGAGTCATGCAGTCACCGAATCGTTTGGGTTGGAAGGGACCTTAAAGATCTTCTTTTTCCAACCCCCCTGCCCTGGGCAGGGACACCTCCCACCAGCCCAGGTTGCTCCAAGCCCCCTCCAACCTTGCCTTGAACCCCTCCAGGGATGGGGCAGCCACAGCTTCTCTGGGCAACCTGGGCCAGGGGCTCACCACCCTCACAGCAAAAAATGTCTGCCTCACATCTCATCCCAATCTCCTCTCTTCCAGTGGAAAACCCTTCCCCCTTGTCCCGTGGCTCCCCTCCCTGCTCCAGAGTCCCTCCCCAGCTTTCCCGGAGCCCCTTGAGGGCCTGGAAGGGGCTGGAAGGTCTCCCCGGGGCCGTCTCTTCTCCAGGCTGAACCCCCCCAGCTCTCTCAGCCTGTCCTCCCAGCAGAGGGGCTCCAGCCCTCCCGGCATCTCCGGGGCCTCCTCCGGCCCCGCTCCGACACCTCCGTGTCCTCCCGATGTCCCCGGGGCTGGAGGCAGCACTGCAGGGGGGTCTCCCCCGAGCGGAGCAGAGGGGCAGAATCCCCCCCTCGCCCCCCTGCCCACGCTGCTGGGGATGCAGCCCAGGCTGTGGGGGGTTTCTGTGCTGCCAGCGCACGCTGCCAGCTCATGGGCAGCGTTTCCCCCCTCCCCAGCCCCCCCAAGCCCTTCTCTCAGGGCTGCTCTCCATCCCCCCACCCCCAGCCTGGGCTGGCACCGGGGGCTGCCCCCACCCTGCACTTGGCCTTGTTGAACCCTATGAGGTTCACACAAGGCCACCTCTCCAGCCTGTCCAGGTCCTTCTGGATGGTGTCCCGTCCCTCAGCCGTGTCGACTGAACCACTCAGCTTGGTGTAGAGATGGGGAGCAGCACCCCACTGCACCCTGCTCTGGAGCTCATGCACCACATCATCCCTGCTGCCATGCCAGCTCTCCACTCACAAGGGGACAGGGAGGACGCCATCCAGTCCTTTAGGCAGGGACAGACTTCCCAGGGATGAGCCCCACCGCCAGGTCACACTGCCCCAGGGGATGGTGGCCCAAGCTGCGGGCAGGCTCAGCCATCCTGCTGGGCACATGCCACAGCCGCAGTGAGGGTCACCCACAGGGAGAGGGTAAGGGGGGAGCCCTGGATGTGCCCACCACAGTTGCAGGTGCCTCTGGGGAGGGTTCCACACGCAGAGAGCTCTAGAGCCATGCGAGAGCCCCGGGAGAGCCAGGCACGTGGGCTGTCCCTGGGTGGCTGAATGGTCCCATGCCAGCCACCCTCGTGTCACACACGTGGACAGCCCAGGAGCCCTGTGCCCATAAGAGCCCACAGCCCTGGGGCACAGCCCACGGCAGGAGCATCCATCCCCACTGGGGAGGCACAGGGAGATGCTGGTGGAGGTTCCCATCAGACAGGAGGCTTCAGAAGCAGGGGCAGCAGGGCCATGCCATCAGTGGAAGGTCACTAACAAGAAGACACAGGGACAATGTAGGCATGCAGCAGCACAGGGACCTCCCAGACTCATCCACCCCACTCCACAGAGGGAATGGAGTTGCTGGCAATTACTAGGAAGGGAGCAGAGAGTGGAATACCATCTCCTGAGGCATTCCTCGTCCCATCTCATTGTCCCATCTCATCGTCCCATCTTGTGGGGACTCAGAAAAATAAGAATAATGAAACCTAGGGAGGGAAAGAGGAAGGGCTGAGTAGGCTCCCCAGATGGAGCGATGAGCAAGGTGGATGGTGTGGCAGTTGGCAGGGGGGACACAGGTTCACCGTCTTTTCCAACTCAAGGATTGAGGGTTGTCACAGAATCCAGCATGAGGCTGGTTCAGGTCAAAGGAAGCAATTCTGTGGGCAGCTGAGCTGAGGAACTCCCTGCTGCAGGATGTTCCTAGTGCTAAAAGTTTCTATGGATTTAAAAAGCTTTTGGAGTAAGCCATGGAGGGAAATCCATCAAGGGCTACTAAATAACGAGAGGCACTGTTATTTAAAGGGATCATTGTAGGTCCCTTCCAACCGAAATAGTCTATGCTTTTGGCCATATGGTTTAGTTTTAGGTAGTCCTGCAAGTAGCAGGGAGTTGGACTCAGTGATCCTCCTGGGACCCTTCCAACTTGAGATAGTCTATGATTCTATATTCTGTGATCGCCATTTCAGTAGCTCCCAGAGCCACAAACCCCTGGGGCCTGCGAGGACACACCAGAGAAGTGCTGGTATGTGCTTGCCTTGTTCTCACACTGCTTCCTACACACTTGCTGTTGGCTGATGCCAGGTTAGAGCTGGACACGCCATGCAGATGCAGCCCCCCTCCATGCTCTTGCTTCTTGCAGGGGACTGGCATCAGCTTGTGCCACCGGCGCGGGGGTGGACCGAGGGTCCTGGGCCGGGTAGGCAAGCAGAGGATGGTGGGCAGGAGGACTCAAGCAGCCAGGGTGGTGAGGCTTCCAAAAGGAGTCGGTGCCAGCACCAGCCTGCCTGGGGACCCGAGGCTGGGAGGGTTCCAGATGGCTCCCGGGAGTCAGATCGCACTCCCACAGGAAGCGCTGAATTTCCAAAAAAGAAGCTGAAAGAAAACAGGACATTGTGTAAGGGAAAAGCTGCATACATTTGCATAGTTATAAGCTGGTTTCGTAACCAAATGCATCTGAATAGTATCCGAACGCTCTTTGGAGGCATGGGGGCAACAGGGGAAAGGAAAGGGTCAGGCAGCCTGAGCGCCTGCTGCCCCATCCCTGCGGGGACATCGCACCACAGTGGATGCTCTGGGTAAGGTCCCGGTTAAGACCAGGGTCTGGGTAAGGTCTTGGTTTCACAGGAGAAGACCGGGGTTGAGAGCAAAGGCCCCAGGACCCAACCTGCTGGAAAAGGAACGGGAAACCAGCAAACCCATCGCTGTGCCCCCAGCCATGAGCGGGAAGCAGTAGAGCGCCCACAGCACAGCAGCTTTCCCTGCGGATTGATGGCGCTCCCCACCCGTGGGGGCCATAGACCCCCATGAGGGTGGCCTCAGGCGTGGGACATCGAGCCAGCCAAGCCCACTGCCCCGTCTGGAGCACAGCAGCCCACCCGAATCAAGCAAACGCGGTTGGTAGGGCGGTCCTGGGTCAGCACGTCTGCTCCTGCCTGGGCAGCAGCTTCCCACCAAAATCCTTCGGCAAAACGGGCAGGCTCCCCATGCCTCTGCCTGGCAGCTCCCTCCAGCCTGCCTCCTCCAGCAGCGGGAAACCTCCTCCTCGCTTCCAGCCAGCTCAGACCAATTTCCTCTTATGCAAAACCCATCCATCAGTTTACGCAGATCTCCTCCTGCTCCGGTGTTTTTCACTGATAAAGCTGCCCTGGGCAATCTTATCTCCCCTCAACGTCTGTTTTGACGCGCTATCAAGCTGGGCTGCTCTCACCCCCTCTCTGCATTCCCCCAGTCATCTCCGTTGCTCTCCTCCGCACCGTTTCTACAATGAATTCATGGTTTTTAGCGCGGCTGGTCAGGACTGGTGCGTGGTCTGTAAATAATGCTCCGTACCACAGCACTATCTGCCTTTTCTGGAGATACATCCCTGCAGAGTTGAGAATTCACCAGGTCTTCGTGGTCATTACACGGTAGCCTGCATCCATCCTGAGGTTGCTGAAGGCATACAGGCCTTTCCTCTTTAACCACTTCCAAATCGGGGGCCTAATTTATGGCATAAATGTTTGTTCAGTGACTGCAGGGCATGACTTTGCATTTTGTACCATTCCATTTCCTCCCATGACTGTTAGTTCAGCCTTCAATGTCACCCGTTGTCCCTGAAGGCTGTTCCAGCCTCTGCTCCACCGTTCCACTACCTCACCTCTCGGCTAAGCTCGCTGACCAGCACCTGATAATTTATGGCAAAGGCATTGATAAAAGTATTACATTAATTTGGCTCTTAGAGCCCACATTCTCACTTCTAATTCCCTTTCCAGCACAATCCAGTCTCCCAGTGGCAGACAGCAATGGGATGTGCCTACACCCACAAAGCAGCAGACTGCTGTGGGAGACAGCAGTTACTTTTTTGGCTTCGCTGCTGTTGTGATCTGCAGTTGTCTTGGTTTTGTCTTAACAGCACAAAGCAACAGCAGCCCCGGGGTGTCTCCACTAACTTTTTTTCCCCAAACCCCAAAGATGACAGCTAACATCATCTTTATGCGCAGCCGAAAGTCCGTTAGTTTCTCCTGATGAAAGTTTTTAACTCAAAAAGGAACAGAAGATATTGTTACGATGGAAGCCTTGCTTAACTTTCCACTTAACTGATTCTACTACTTTTTCTTAATAAAAGGTCAAAAAAGTGTTTAAAGGCTGTTGGAGCAGGGAACTCCCCAGCTGTACTGTGGTAGCCCAAGCTACACTTAACTCCTTGCTGCTATAACACAAAAACAGGGTTATTTTCCTCGAAGTGCTCCATGCTGGAGCCGCGCCGGTGGCAGGCACCCTCCTCCCGGCCCCAAGGGCTGCATGTCAGGGAAGACCCAGACCCCAGCGGGGTCCCCAGCAGCTGGGGCACCACATGGCACCGTCCCTGGGGGGAGACCCAGACCCCCAGCGGGGTCCCCAGCAGCTGAGGCATTGCCTGGCACCGTCCCCCTGCACACCATCCACCAGCATCCTCCGGGGCCGGCGTGGAAAGCAGGGGCAGGGGAAGAGCCTGGAGCAGGGGACAAGGGCTCCGTCAGCCTGTCCTGGGAAGCAGTGAGGCGGCAAAGCGGGATGGGACCCGAAGGAATTGGCTGAAATTTGCAGGAGGAAACCATGGTCTGAAGAGCAGGAAATACCCCGTGCCGCTGCGCCGAACATGCCGTCCTGCTCCCAGAGCACCGCCAGCAGCCAGGCTTCCCCCTTCGCCGGGTCAGGAAACGCCGAAGGCCCCTGCCAGGGCTGCCGAGCGGCACCGAGCCCTTCCAGCTGCCCGCGGGAGCCTGCCAAGAAAGGGAGAGCAGGCGGCGAGGCCTGACATAAAGCAGGCGCCTTTTGTGCGTGACCAGCTACGAGCAGCGAGCACAATGAAACTCAGCTGTCTCTGGTGGCAGCACCGGCCGGAGCAGCAGCCTCAGCTGCCCCGGCAGCCGGCTCCGGCAGGGCAATCACAGGGCAATCGTATTATTGATTCGTTATATGATCTCTTCTTTTGTCACCTCATTTGAGGCAATTCCTCAGACTGTCCTCCTGTAAAGAAAGGCTTCCTATGGAGTAAATGCTACGGCAGAGAACAAACTTTGCCTTTTACTATAATCCTGTCCCTCCAGTGACCCCATTTAGACCCTCATCATCCTTGGGCTCTACGTGTTTTCTGCTCAGGTTCTTGCCTTCAGTGTTTTTGAGTACAGCTTCTTACCTTTGTGCGCCCAGGGCTTGGACCTCCCTCTCCCCCGCTCATCCCTGACCCTGCTCCCCTCTCCCAGGGCTTGGACACCCAGCTCCCCCCATCATCCCTGACCCTGACCCTGCTCCCCTCGCCACTCGCTGCCCCTCTGGGTTCCCTCCTGGAGGTCTGACCCCTGGGTGGGACAGGGATGCTGCCTCCCTCCCAGCGGTGCCCCTCTGCCTCTGGCCACTGGCTCCAGCTCCTCCATCCCCCGTCCGGCAGCCCGTGGCCACGCTCTCACGCCTGCAGATGGTCACACAGCCCGGGCAAGCGGCCTCTCCCTCAGCTTTGCCCCACACGTCCCTCCCAGACGTGCATCCCCCTGCTCCCTCCCAGACGGATAAGCCTTCCCAAAAGGATTCAAACCATCCCATTTTCATCACAGGGCTGTGACCAGTCACAGCAAATTCCCCTGTCCCTGCGCACACCCACACACTGCGCCTGGTTCCTGCCGTCCTTCACCGCTGTCTGTGCGGTGCTCGGTTACACAGACTGGCTTTTTTCCACTTATGGAAACACTTATGGAAGGGCCGGGTACGTGTTCCCTGCACCCTCTGGGAGCTGCCAGTGGGAACCAGCAGGTGAGGGAACGGCCCCTCACCGTGGTCTCTGGCTGAACCCATGCCCGGAGATGTTTGCAGACGACGTGCCATCCCAGGGGTGGCTGTGGAGATGCTCTCCGCAGTGAGAGCGGTAAGAAGAGGTTTCAGGGAACTGCTCTGCCCCTTGATGAGGGGACTAGAACATCTCTCTGATGAGGAAAGGCTGAGGGATTTGGGCCTTTTCAGTCTGGAAAAAAGACAACTGAGGGGGGATCTTATCAATGCTGATAAATACTGAAAGGGGGGGTGCCAGGAGGATGGTGCCAGGCTCTTCTCAGTGGTGCCCAGCGACAGGACAAGAGGTAACGGGCACAAACTGGAACATGGGAAGTTCCATCCCAACATGAGGAGGAACTTCTCTGCTGTGAGGGTGGCAGAGCCCTGGCACAGGCTGCCCAGAGAGGTGGGGGAGTCTCCGTCTCCGGAGACATCCCAAACCCACCTGGACGCATCCAACCCGCTCTGGGTGCCCCTGCTCTGGCAGGGGGTTGGACTAGGTGGTCTCCAGAGGTCCCCTCCAACCCCCACCATTCTGTGATTCTGTTCCCGGGAGAGTGCTGGTCCTGCAGCATTAAATGCATCCCGTCCTGCCCTGCCTTGAATTCACAGAACTCCCACGTCTGAACTACGTGCTGACACCAGCACTTGTGTCAGTCACGCCTTTGTGGAGGACGGGTGTGGGGAGCTGCAGAAGAGGGGAGGTCGCAGCCTGACATATCAGCTGGGCAAACACCAACAGATTCCTGAGAAGCTCAGAGCCGGACACACGTTTGCCCCGCAGGAACCACTCACAAATGCACTGAGAGAAGACGAAGCAGCAGGGAAGATGTTTGTCGGCTTCGCCGCGCCGGGCTGGCACCCAGACTGAACCTTAAACCGTAACAAAGTGCAAGTTGTGCAAAAACACGTGACGTCATTTACATCCCGGCCCTGTCCATCCCGTGTGGATAAAAATAGACGGCAAGCTAAGAGGGGCCTCCGAGCAGGGAGGGAGGGGTGGAGGGAGGGAGCTTCAGCACAGACCTCGGTGCCGTAAACCCCATCGCCCGTCCGGGAGGGAGGGACGGTCCCAGCAGCATGGCAGTGTCGCCTGGGCTTTCCTGCCAAACCCAGACCCATTCCGGCAAGGAATAAAAGCAAATTAACCCTGAAAGCAGTTAAAAAAATCCTCTCAGTCTCTGGCGGTTTAAAGTCGGAGCACACTCGAAACAATACATACCTGGGACCCACAATAAATAAAAGAAGGAGCTCCAGGCTGGCGGCCCATCACTGCGAGATCGTCCCCGCAGGAGTGCCACGGCGAGAAGCAGCTTCCAGATCCTCCGCGCTCTCCCCGCCAGTCCGTGGCTGAAGGCATGGCAGCGGGGTTCAAGCCATGGTCCTCAGGGAAACAGGGTGAGACCAGAAGGGAGCCCCAGTCCCACGCCTCCGCCTGCCTCTTGCCCAGGGGCTGCCGAGCAGAACCCGTCACAGAATCACAGAATCACAGAATCGCCTCGGTTGGAAGGGACCTTTCAGATCATCGAGTCCCACCATCAATCCAACACCGGTCCATTCGCCTCTCCAGACTGTGCAAAAGAAGTCGCCCCACGCAGCAAATCCCCCCCACCTCACCTCCCGCACGCAGGAATCCTGAATGGAAACCAGAACCTCTGCCTTCAGACCCATTATCTCCCTGCCCGAGGTCCCTGACCTCCTTGGCCAAGAGCTCCTGCCCCAGCGGAGCCACTCCGGGGGCATTCCTTTGCTCCTGACAACAAAAGCGTTCAGGGAAAGAGGGGTTAAAGGCAGCCACAAACCTCCTGACTGTCCTGCCAGCACCATGCGGACCTTCCCCGGGGCCTGTGGCTGCAAAATGGCGGTAGGAGGAGGTGAGACAAGGCAGAGGACCGACCCGGGAGAGGCTAGGGGATGGGCAGGCCAAGGACCATCCCTGCAGGACGCCACGCAGCAGGGATCCCAAAGGAAACGGCCTCTCCGGGCTGGTGAAAGCAGCGGCAGCCGGCCCGGGGCAGGGTTGTGCCGCAGGGCACTGGCTCCACCAGGCTGGCAAGGAGCCAGGCTCCCCGTGCCGGACCCTGCCTGGGCTGGTGGGGTGCGGGGCTGCACCTCACGCTCCAGCAGCACCCAACGGGCAGTGCCAGGCAGCAGAAACCCAGCTCTGAGCCCCTGCTTTGCCACAGCCCGCTCCTCTGAGCCTGTTGTCACTGCCATAAGAATTATGGGCAGGAATTCCCTGGGCACAAGCAGGCAGGAGGAGCAGCAGCCGCCGTGAAGGAGAGCTGCCCTGGGCAGGGGTCCAGGGATAAGGCAGGGTGTCTGCATCCCCTGCCCACGGCGAGTGTCGGGCTGGCAGGTAACGGCTGGTGGCTCGAACCCTGCAGCACAGCCCAGGGCAGGTGGCTCCGTCAGGAGGGCACCTTCAGGACAAAAGCGTGGAGGCCACCAGGACGGGCCAGGGTCCTCCTGCTTGTTGGTTATGTGACAGTCAGCGCAACCAGCACATGAAAGACCCTACGACTCATGCCTGAAAATGAACAGGCAAGACAAATAAGCTCTACTACACATTATCCAGTAAAGAAAGAGGAAGCCATAGGAGGAAGATAAAGCAGCTTAGTCTGATGTGGATGAGGCGTCGGGGATGAGGGGGTGAGATATAGGGGCATTGTCCGGATGGGCATGAGGGGGCAGCGATGCTGCGGAGGATGATCCCTGCTGTGGGAACATCCACAGATCCTGCATCACCTCCGGTCACTCCCATAATTCCCTTGTCCGAAGAAGTCAAGGGCATCACACGCTGACAACACTGCACTCGGAGTGACCGAGTTTGAACAGAGGGCTCTAGGACGCAGCCAATTCATGCGTTTCTGTACCGCAAAGGACCGTAAAGGTTTGTGTATGAGCTGCCTCAGCACAGAGTGTGGCCAGTCCAGGGACACAGCAACGTCCAGCAAGGACATGCCCAGCACAGGTGAAACAAAAACAGCAGAGGTCCACAGAGAACACGTGAAGACCAGAAGCGTTTCCTCCCCAGAAACCTCGGAGCAGCAGCCAGCGTGAGAGCAGCACCCCGGGTTCCGGTCTCAGCCCTGCGTACCCCCGCACCCTGCTCGCAAGAGGCCGATAGCGGATCCCGCGAGGGAGCGCACAGGAACCCGAGCAGGGACCCAGCAGTATTCCATCAGCTGCAGGCTCGCAGCCTCTGACGATCAGCAGCTGAGAGCCCTCTTGAGCCAGAGGCTGCATCTGCGTCTTTGTGTTTAATAGCCCTCAATCAATTTTTCTCCCACAGATTTGCCTAATGGCTTTTAAAATCCTTTTCAGCTTTGGCCGCTGTAAACACCCTGTGGCAATGAATTCCACCATGTGTCACCCATGACCGTTTTACCCCAAGAAGCACTCAGTAAAAAATTACTCCCGTTCATGTGTTTTTACAGCTCTTGCCTGGCCTTTTCATCAGGCATCCCAACCACCATTTCATGCGAAACGGTGACCAGACATCACAGAATCATAGAGTGGTTTGGGTGGGAAGGGACCTGAAAGACCGTCTTGTTCCACCCCCCTGCCCTGGGCAGGGACACCTCCCACCAGCCCAGGTTGCTCCAAGCCCCATCCAACCTTGAACCCCTCCAGGGATGGGGCAGCCGCAGCTTCTCCGGACAACCCGTGCTCTCCTGCCTGCTCTCGCCGTGCCGTCCGTGGTGCTCGTGGTCTGCGTGTCCCCAGCTCAGCGGCTGCTCTCCAGGCCGAGCAGTTCATTTCATGCGAAGCCTTCACCACGCTTCTGATCCCCCTTCCAGCGTCACAGGAGTCTCTGCAGCTCTTCAGAGCCCACGTTAGAGCTGCCCGTCCGGCATTGTCTGGTGTCATCAGCAAACTCTGCCAGCTCGTTGTTCATCCCTTTTCTGGACTGTTTATGAACGTGTTGAGAAGCAGCGCCTGGCACCGCGCCTGCCTGAGGTGCGTTCTCTGGCCATTCTACAGCTGCATTCCTCAAACCTCTTGGGCAAGTACCTCAGCCTGGCAATTTGTCACCATTCGTATTATTGATTCGTGATATGATCTCTTTGTCACCTCCTTTTGAGGCAATTCCTCAGACTGTCCTCCTGTAAAGAAAGGCTTCCTACGGAGTAAATGCTACAGCAGAGAACGAATTTGCCTTTTACTATAGTCCCATGTCTCCAGTGATGCATTTAGACCCTCGTCATCCTTGGGCTCTACGTGTCTTCTGCTCAAGTTCTTGCCTTCAGTGTTTCTGAGCACAGCTTTTAACCTTTTGGCCAGTTGTTTGTCGAAATCCCTTTAGGTGCACATTGGGCCTGTCTCCCTTGTTTGGACAGAGGTTTTATTTGCTGGGGTCGGTTAAAACTGGCAGATCCCCCCAGTAGAGGCTCTCCCCCATCAGGCACAGCCCGACAGCCCCGAGCTGCAACGGGGACCCAGAGCCCGCAGGAGACGGGAGGTTGCCACGGGGCTTGTGGAGATGCCGGCAGGTAGGAAAGGCGCCGGGGGTGTGGTGTCTGTGTCATGTCTGGTGCCAACCCTTTCATTCCTTGTACTAATTCCCAGCTGACCTTTTGCCTTCCAGTCTGATAAGGAACAGAGGTTTACTTTTCTACAAGTCCTGTCTGGTAGGCACAGGACAAGGTCACCGCGGGAGCTTCTGGCACCTGGCTTACAGACCAGCAGCGGTGGTGTGGCTGGTGCGTGTGCCTGGAGATGACCATGGCCTGGGACGTGCTTTCACAGCCCAGGAGGTGGTGATGGGATCTGATGCCTTATGTTGGGTTTATGCTGCGTTTCAGGGAATGGGATTTTGTGCATGATACCTGGTGTGCACCATCAGTGCCTTCTCATTCAGTAGCCACCGTCACCATGGTTCCCTTGGTTAACCACAATGGCTACAAGGAGTAATGGTCCGGAGGAAGAGAATGTGGCACAGGAGAGACATGGACCTGTTGAAGTGGGGCCAGAGGAGGCCCCGGAGATGCCGGGAGGGCTGGAGCCCCTCTGCTGGGAGGACAGGCTGAGAGAGCTGGGGGGGTTCAGCCTGGAGAAGAGAAGGCTCCGGGGAGACCTTCCAGCCCCTTGCAGTTCCTAAAGGGGCTCCAGGAAAGCTGGGGAGGGACTCTGGAGCAGGGAGGGGAGCCACGGGACGAGGGGGGACAGTTTTCCACTTCAAGAGGGGAGATTTAGATGAGATATTGGGAAGAAATTGTTTGCTGTGAGGGTGGTGAGCCCCTGGCCCAGGTTGCCCAGAGAAGCTGTGGCTGCCCCATCCCTGGAGGGGTTCAAGGCCAGGTTGGAGGGGGCTTGGAGCAACCTGGGCTGGTGGGAGGTGTCCCTGCCCAGGGCAGGGGGTGGCACTGGGTGGCCTTTAAGGTCCCTTCCCACCCAAACCATTCCATGGTTCTGTGATTCCAGTGTCTCCCACGCCGCAGGCAGGCCCCTGTGCTCACACGGAAGTGGGGTGGAACAAATAATGACCGTGCTGAAAGAAACCGGAGACGGCCAGAAAGAGCAGAAAAACGTGAAACACGCCAGAAAGTTTCCCAAGGAACGGAGACATCCGTGCGAGCCCCCGCTTGGGGCCGGGGACGCGGCGTCCGGGTGCGCGGTGCCAGGGTGGGCTCGGGGGCCCGGTGCTCCGGGGGGTGCAGCCCCGGTACCGGCAGCGAGCTGGGGCGGGGGTGGGGGGGGATCCCCGGCACGGCGGGGGATGCGGGGACGGGGACTGGGGGGGTCCCGCCGGGAGGGGCCGGGGAGGGGCCGGCGGCCGGGACAGCACCGGGAGCGGGGCCGGGGGAGTCGGGGCCCGGAACCGGGGTCGCGGGGGGGACGACGGGGGACACCGGGGTGGGCGTGGTCCCGGAGGGCGGGGTGGGGCGGGCCGTGCGCGGCCGCACGTCCGGAGCGGGGCGGGCTGGGACCGGGCCGGCCCCGCGCAGCGCTGTCAGAGCGCGGGGCGCGGCGAGCGGCTCGGTTGGGCTCGCCTGGACCCGCTCGGGCTCGGAGCGGCTCGGTTGGGCTCGCCTGCACCCGCTCGGGCTCGGTTGGGCTCGCCTGGATCCGGTTCGGTTCGGCTCGGCTCGGCTGGGCTCGGCGATGGCGGTGCCGGAGCCGGACGCGCGTCTGTCGCAGGAGAAGGAGGAGGAGAGCGAGGAGGAGAGCGAGATCCTGGAGGAGAGCCCCTGCGGGCGCTGGCAGAAGCGCCGCGAGCAGGTGGGCGCCGGGCGGTGCGGGGCACCCAGCGCGGACCCCGGCCCGGGGGAGCCGCCGGTGCCCGCCGCGGGGGCGATGGCGGCGGGCGGAGGCCGATGCGGAGGGGTGCCCCGGCGCGGGCAGTACCGGTGCGGGAGCTGGGCTGTGCCCCGGTGCGGGGCGCCTCGGTGCGGGAAGCTGTGCCGTGTCCCGGTGCGGGCCGTGTCCCGGTGCGGGAAGTCGGGCTCGCCGTGCCCCGGTGCGGGCTGTGTCCCGGTGGGGGCTGCCGGGCTGGCTGTGCCCCGGTGCGGGGTGTCCTGGTGCGGGGTGTCACCGTGGCCTAGCATGAGGAGCCAGGCTCTCTGTGGCCCGGTGCGGGAAGCCGTGCCGTTCCCTGGTGCGGGCTGCCCAGTGCGGGAGCCAGGCTTATTGTCCCCTGGTGCGGGAAGCCGGGCCATGCCCCGGTGCGGGGAGTCCCGATGCGGGGACCCAGGGTCGCCGTGCCCCGGTGCGGGGTGTCCCGGTGCGGGAGCCGTGCTGCGCCCTGGGGAGCGGGGCAGCCCTGGGCCTGCAGCCCTCAGCAGAGGGCACCGATGCCCGAACCCAGTGCTGGAGGCCTTTTCTGGGCTCGTCTTTGGGCTGTGTCTGGTGGCACGGTGCAGGTGACAGGCTGGTAACCACGGGCCGGTGGCTGGCAGCTCCTGCAGGAATGGGGACTCGCCGCCCTGCGCCGCTGCCTCCAGGGCTGGAGAACCTGATTCCCCCTCTCCAGGGAAGGGGTTTGGACCATCTCAGCTTATCTTCCCTTCTGCAGCCTGTCCGCCAGGGTTCTGCACAGCTCCCGTCACCCCCCGGCTCTCTCTCGCCCAGACGCAGCCCCGTGTCGGTGCAATGTCCCTCTCCCCTGACAGCGGGGCCCGGGTCTCCCGGCCTCTCTCAGGGCACCCAAGAACAGGGACCAGCGTGGGTGGGTGAATCCTGGCCCCAGGCATGGGTGGGACAGCGCTGAGAGGCGATCACAGGCACGGTCAGCTTCTGAAGGGTGAAAGGCCCGTGCAAGGCCAGTCCTGTTCTTTATCTTCCCACCATCACCTGTTAACAACGTGTCTGTCGTCCATCCTGCTCTAGCCTGGCGTCAGGCTGCCCGGTTTGGGCTGTCCCCTGTTTTCCCAGTCTGGGATCTTGATGACCTGCTAATGTCGGTGCCATCAGCACCTGCCCTTCTTCTGTCCCTCTGTGCTTTCTGGTACTTCCACACCCGCATGTCACCCTTTGATCTCCTGTTCCTACTACCTGACCACCTCTGCAACGCATCTTCTCCGCATCAGGGCCTTGCAGCGGGGTGTACGTGCGGCGTGGCTGGCACCTGAGCCTTGTACTACCGTCTCCATGCTGTGTGGTAAGAGCCAGGACCTGACACTGCATTCGAAATCCTGTGACTTCTTCCCCTGCTTGTCCTTGGTGCTCCCAGAGTCACAGATCCCACCTGTGTGGCACATCCGAGGTGTCAGACAGCTGTATCTTTATCTCCTGTTGTTTCATTTGTCTTTTTTGGGACGGGCTCTGCTGGCTCCATCGTAATCTATCCCTCTGTCTGCTGTGCCTTCCATCTGACCATGCTCCAGCTGCTGGCATGGGCGATGCGGTGTGTCCTCCATGCCGCCAGCGAGGCGTGGGGTAATGGTACTGGCACAGCGGATGGACAGACAGACCCTGCCTCTCCTGTGGTCTCTCTGCCAGGGTGTCTCTGCGGGGCTGCTCAGGAGGGGAGGAAGGCTGTGCGGAAACTAGTTTTTTAGCTGAGAATACCCTGATGCTCCAGCAGTTAGACCTATAGACTTAAAATGACCTCTGCAGTGTGGTGGAAACATTTGGTGTCCGTACTGGATAAGGCCCTGTAATTTAATCCCATCTGACCTGTAGCTGTGTTATGTTTTCTCACACAGCTCTTGGATGATGTGTGTTAGTCTGTGACACACCAAAACAGCCTGAAACCCCTCGTTGTCCTTGGCGAAGAAATGGCTTGGAGGTCATTTCTCATTTGAACAATCCCCGTCTGTTTTGACCTAGTGGTGACTTAGAACCATGAAACGGTTTGGGTGGGAAGGGACCTTGAAGATCATCTCGTTCCAATCCCCTGCTCTGGGCAGGGACACCTCCCACCAGCCCAGGTTGCTCCAAGCCCCCTCCAACCTGGCCTTGAGCCCCTCCAGGGATGGGGCAGCCACAGCTTCTCTGGGCAACCTGGGCCAGGGGCTCACCACCCTCACAGCCAAGAGTTTCTGCCTCAGATCTCATCTCAATCTCCCCTCTTCCAGCGTAAAACCCTTCCCCCTCATCCCATGGCTCCCCTCCCTGCTCCAGAGTCCCTCCCCAGCTTTCCTGGAGCTCCTTTAGGGACTGGAAGTGTTCAAGGCCAGGCTGGATGGGGCTTTGAGCACCTTGGTCTAGTGGGAGGTGTCCCTGCCCAGGGTAGGGGGTGTGGAACCAGGTGATCTTTAAGGTCCCTTCCAACCCGAACCATTCTGTGGAAGGGGCTGGAAGGTCTCCCCGCAGCCTTCTCTTCTCCAGACTCCGTACCTTTGGTTTTACACGTGGCCATTGTGGCCGTACTCCAGCTGTACCGGGAGAACATACAGCTCACGACCCTGCTGTGCATCGTTACAGCGCGTTTCAGGTACGGACCCAACAGCTGAAACGTGCCGTGATCTTAATGCTGTGCTGGGTCTGGCTGTGCCCACCGCAGGAGAAAACATTTCCCTGCACAACTTCCTTTGCCTGATTATGATGTGTTTGTTCACGTTGGATACGAAGTCAACAGATTTCCACAAACAGTTTGGGAAATAAAAGCACTTACAGTATCTCCGCAAGGTATGTGGAGAAAGAGTCATGTGAATCCTTGGGTGGCTTCACGTTCAGCGCCAGCACAACCCTTGTCCTGCCCCTCTCCCCCTGCGATCGGAGGGAAAGTGCAGCAGAAGAATGCCGCTGCTGCTGCAGACTTTTCCATTTAGGAAGATAGGCTTTTTTTTTGGCGTTGGTTTGATGACTTCATTTACTTTTTCCATCCACCCTGTGGATAAAAGTAGCAAGGGAGAAGAAACTTGGGTTACTGCTCATGTTAAAAGTTTTGCAGCTTTCCTCGTCCGAATACAGTTTCCTGAATGAACCCCAGCACCTTGTTACTAAGATCAAACTGGTTTTATCCACGTTGCTTCGCTTTTACAGACCCTTTATCCATTTGGAGAGGGGACTGTTATGAGCAGTAGCTGTTTGTTGGCTCTGCTGTTGGCAAGCACTGGTACCACTGCATTAATATATAATAATAGATAATAATGGATAATAGTAGATAATAATGGATAATAGATAATAATAGATAATAATTAATAGATAATAATACACATAGACGGCTGCCGGCAGCTAGAACAGCACTGGTTGCTTTTCGCTTGGAATAGCCCATTGCTCCCCTTTTTGGTCACCTTGTTTAATTAAAGGGTTAATGACTGAATGTGTAGAGATACAGAGGCCTTGAACTATGAGCTTTAAACTCCTAAAACCAGCAGAGTGAAAGAAAGGAAAAAGGGAAACAATAATAGAAAGAAAGAGAAGAAGTGCCAAAGCAGAATTTACAGAAAAATAAAGTGGTATTCAAAAAATCTGCAAGAGGGGGAGATCTTGAAGTGTTGCTATAGGTTTCCACGGATCAGAAAATGAAAACAAAATATGGAAAAATAATCCAAGCATTTGAATACACTGAGGTGCAAGGGTGTTCCCAATTTTTGGGTATTAATTATGTTTGCAGTTTGCAGTGGGGATAACCAGTTCTGTGACAGATTATTTGGAAAGCATCCAACTATTTAATATTTGCCACCAGAGTTATTTTTAAAAGCTGCTTTGTTGCCAGCCCTCCCAGGAGACCAGGACTTGAAGTGTGTTTTGTTGTGAAGTGCTTTTCCAGAGCAGAGGGGATCAGCTGAAGGACTTAGCTCTTTCTTTTCATGCCATCTATTTATTTTTTTTTTCCCTGCCCCACACTGGTTTTACGGCTTTTGTTTGCTGTTATTTAACTTTCCCGGATGAGTTTACTCATGAACCCGCTGACCTCAGCTCATCAGGCAGGTTGGTGTCATGAAGCTTTGCTCTGGGCTCCGAACAGGAGCAGGGGCACCCCAGGTGGTTTTAATTGCGGATTTTTGTAAAAGCAAGACAAAATTGTTTGAACTGAGGTGGCGTAACTCATGGGTAGATAAGCTCTGCTGGGGGCAGATAGCGAGGTCCTCTTCTCGGCGTGTATTCTGTGGGTCTGGCAACAAGCAGGACTTTGCAGGATGGATTTAGCATCCTCCTCCTCACCCTCCTAGTTCGTGTGGGCGATGGCTGTTTTGCTTTTGCTTCAGGTCCGCTTTCCCCGTGCTGCTTTCTCCGTTTCAAGGAGCCTTTAATCCTTCACGATCTTACCCGGTCACAACAATCCCCTGCCTTGTTCTCGGTGCCAGGGAGGGAGCTGACGTCAGCCCAGCCGTAAAGGTTAGTGCAGAAACTTGTCCTTTTTTCATGCGGTAACACGCTCTTTTATTCATTCAGATTCTCTGCGAGAATGCCTTTCTATTTGCAGAACCCGGTGCTCACGGGGTGCTTGGGGTGCTCCTGCGGCACTACCTGCCTGCTCCGTCTTCTCCACCGCGTCCCAGAGGCATCCCAGCGGCCCCTTCTGTGCCCCCTCCAAACCAGACACCAAAGACAAGTGTTACAATTACCGGCATTCTCTATGTTTTGTTCCCTTTCCTGTTTTTAACCAGGCTTTTTTTGCCCTTTCATTGGTTTTCCCAGCAGGTATTTTTGTTGACAGCGGCCAGACGTTGTATATGAGTCTTGCAGGCTTGTACACCTTTTGTGTCCCTCGTCTCCTTTCTCCTTTTTCTCTGATGTAACCAGAGAACGCGCGCAGTCCCAGAGGCTTTTCTATTTCACTTCTGGGACAAGGGAGGCATCCCACGGTCGTGTTATAAAAGGGATCAGAAGATGATCAAAGCGCATGTTGGTCGGATCTGCCATTGGACGAGTTGGCGTTTGGCAGTACACACGTGCAGGGCAGGGGTTTGCATTTCCCCGTAGCAATCAGACCCTGGTCAGCAAGGTGGTTTTGTTGCTTTCGTTCAGCTTCTCTGTTCAGGGTGGGCTCGCTCCGTGCCAAGGCAGTAGGAGGGCAAACCCCCTGCCCACCCAGTCAATGGGGTAAATCGCACCAAATTCTGAAAAGGGGTAATTCTTGCTGGTGACCGGTCTGACTTGTGAAAAGCTGCTGTTTGGTGTTTTCCAGCTGGCCCTGGATGACCAGCCAAGGCGGCCCCTTGCTTTCTGGCGGAGCCCTGCAAAGCCTGTCCCTGGGTGCTGGTCCCCAGTTCAGACTGGTGGGCACTGGCGGCCCACAGCAGCGGTGGGTGAGAAGCTCAACACGAGCCAGCAACATGCGCTGGCAGCACAGAAACCCCCCTCAGCCTGGGCTGCATCCCCAGCAGCGTGGGCAGGGGGGCGAGGGGGGGATTCTGCCCCTCTGCTCCGCTCGGGGAGACCCCCCTGCAGTGCTGCCTCCAGCCCCGGGGACATCGGGAGGGAGGACACGGAGGTGTCGGAGCAGGGCCGGAGGAGGCCCCGGAGATGCCGGGAGGGCTGGAGCCCCTCTGCTGGGAGGACAGGCTGAGAGAGCTGGGGGGGTTCAGCCTGCAGAAGAGAAGGCTCCGGGGAGACCTTCCAGCCCCTGCCAGTCCCTCAAGGGGCTCCAGGAAAGCTGGGGAGGGACTCTGGAGCAGGGAGGGGAGCCACGGGACGAGGGGGAAGGGTTTTCCACTGGAAGAGGGGAGATTGGGATGAGATGTGAGGCAGACATTGTTTGCTGTGAGGGTGGTGAGCCCCTGGCCCAGGTTGCCCAGAGAAGCTGTGGCTGCCCCATCCCTGGAGGGGTTCAAGGCCAAGTTGGAGGGGGCTCGGAGCAGCCTTGGCTGGTGGGAGGTGTCCCTGCTCAGGGCAGGGGGGTTGGAAAATGAGAATCTTTAAGGTCCCTTCCCACCCAAACCATTCTATGAAATAACAACGCCTGTATTGCCTTCGGCATGCAGGATCTCTCCTGGCTCTTATCTGGGCAGTGGAAAAATACTCCTCTGTCCCTTTTTCTCAGCAGTGGAAGGAGAACAGGGATCACAGTGTTTGCTCTGGCAGCTGCTGGGCAAGAGGGAAGGGCAACCACGAGTATGGAGAGAAAGGAAAGATTCCAGCCCTCCCTCCCACGGGCGGAGGGGACAGGTCGACCAGTGGCTGCATCCCTGAGGAGGCCTGTGCCGGGTCCTGCTCCCTCTCCCTCTCTACAGGTATCAACAACCACCTCCCGGCCATTGCTGACAGGCAGGGGATGTCCTGGGGATGGATCGGGAGAGCTCATGGAAGAGGGCTGGGTGAAGCGGGTGCCCCAGGACAGGCGAGCTCTGCACATCCCACTGTGTTGCCTGCGAGTGTTTCCCTTCCCGGGTCTCCCCGGCCGGCAGCGCAGCTGGGCACCTGGGGGTTTTTCATAGAATTATAGAACCACAGAATGGTTTGGGTTGGAAGGGACCTTAAAGCCCACCCAGTGCCACCCCCTGCCCTGGGCAGGGACACCTCCCACCAGCCCAGGTTGCTCCGAGCCCCGTCCAACCTGGCCTTGAACCCCTCCAGGGATGGGGCAGCCACAGCTTCTCTGGGCAACCTGGGCCAGGGACTCACCACCCTCATAGCAAAGAATTTCTTCCCAATATCTCATCTCAGTCTCCCCTCTTTCAGTGGAAAACCGTTCCCCCTCATAATGAGTCCCTCCCCATCTCTCCTGTAGGTCCCCTTTAGGGACTGAAGGGCTGCCATAAGGTCTCCCCGGAGCCTTCTCTTCTCCAGGCTGAACCCCCCCAGCTCTCTCAGCCTGTCCTCACAGCAGAGGGGCTCCAGCCCTCTGATCGTCTCCGTGGCCTCCTCTGGCCCCACTCCAACAGGTCCGTGTCCTCCTGATGTTGGGGACTCCAAAGCTGGACGCAGTACTCCCAGTGCTGGTTGATGGCTGAATTGAAATTCCTGGTTGATGGCTGAATGCCACTTCTTTCTGCCCACAGCTCTTCTCATTCTCTCTGGGGCTCACTGCTCCTCCAGCACGGTCCAGATGAGTGCTGTTCCCCTCTACCATGGTGGCACTGGTGTTAATCATAGGATGTGTTGGGTTGGAAGGGACCGCTAAAGGCCATCTAGTCCAACCCCCCTGCAGTGAGCAGGGACATCTTCAACTAGATCAGGTCGCTCAGAGCCTCATCCAGCCTGGCCTTGAATGTCTCCAGGGATGGGGCCTCCACCCCCTCTCTGGGCAACCTGTTCCAGTGTCTCACCACCCTCAGTGTAAAGAACTCCTTCCTAATGTCTGATCTAAACCTGCCCTGCTCTAGTTTAAAACCATTGCCCCTTGTCCTATGGCTATGTGCCCTTGCAAACCGCCCCTCCCCAGCTTTCCTGTAGGCCCCCTTCAGGTACTGGAAGGGGCTCTAAGGTCTCCCCAGAGCCTCCTGTTCTCCAGGCTGAACAACCGCAGCAGAGCTCGCCCCGTTGCCCCCCAGCTCTGTAGAGCGTCACACCACTGTCCCTGCTCGGCCGGGTCTCTCCAGCTGGTAGTGTGTGAGCCCTGTGCCCACGCTGCTCTGAGTTAGTGCTGAGAACGTGTTTTTGTGAGAGGTAGGATCAAATGCTTCACTGGAATCAAAATATTTTCCGTCTCGTGTGTTCCCTTCACCTGCTAATTGTGTAACAGGATCGCACAGAGAGAACAGGTTTATCTGGCACCGCAGATGCCTCGTCCTGCTCCTGCAGGGCCACAGGACGTCGTAGGCTCGGCCGGTTGTTTTGCCGTGGGCTGCAGGTAGCAGGCTGGGTGGATGTCACCCAGATAGCACTTCTGTCACAGCCTTTGGCGTCCCTGCCGTGGTGTGAAACTGAGCCAGCAGCACAGCCAGGCTCGGGAGCAGATCGCTCCGTAATTGCTCAGGGCTGCTGCCACTGTCCCCGGCCTCCTCCCTGGGGACAAAGTGGCAGGTCTGGTGCTTGAAACGGGGCCCTGGAGGCAGAGGGCTGGGAGGGCTCAGCAGTGGGATGCATCGGCTCCACACCCAGAGACCACAGCGGGACCGTGGATTAGTCCCCTGGGTGCCCGGTGCCCGTGTGCTGCCGCTCCTGCAGGACCTGCTCCTGCGTCTGCCCCTCGGCACAGCGGTGATCAGTTGTCCCCGTCCCTCGGTGAGCTGAAGGAAGCAGCAGAGGCATCGGAGCCAGGCCTTGCCCCTCACCTCTCTTACCTTTGTTTGTGTGTTTGTTTGTTTTTTGTTGTTGGGTTTTTTTTTTTACATATTTTAAAAAATTATTTCCGTGTTGCAACAGTCACCCCTGCCCTGCATGGGGCCACGGCATGGGGTGGTGGAGGGGGAGTGCAGGGTCTGTCGGGGCCAGGGAACACGTAGTTTGGAGAAGGCAAGGGGGGGTCTGGCATGGGGCAGCGGGCTGGAGAGGGGGCCCTGCAGAGACACGGTCCTCTGTCCCTGCTGCTGGCACACATGCCCTGAGAGGATGGTTTCTGCTGCCCAAGGTGTGTCCCTGTGCCTCAGCGCCTCCTTCCTGACTGTGACCTGAACAGAAGTCCCTTGAGAAGCCCAGACACAGCCTTCGCTGTCGCCCAGGCTTATGAGATCCTGGAGCGGAGGGCCGGGTTGGGATTTACTCTGCGAAAGTGCCCTCCCAGGCACACTGTGTTCCCTGCTCAGCCTGGTGGCCCTGGCAAATCCTGCCAGTTCCCAGCGCCAAAAGGCACAACGTCACGGCGTCACGAGGAGTCAGGTAAATGCAGTGAGCATCACCATCTTCACATCCTGATAGCTCTCCTCTCGTTACCGGCAGCCAGGGCTTTCTGCTCCCTGACACAGGCTCACAGGGCTGTCCCCTTTGGCATCAACACATGTCTGCCGTCACCGTACGACCAGGTGGGTCCTGGTGCTTTTGCCAGCACAGCACAGCTGGTCTCAGTGAGCCTGGAGAGCCCGGTTCTCTGTAATCCAGGTAACCGCTCCTCCTTCGTGCTTGGCTCTCCTGTTGGGGGTCTTTTTGGCCGTTTGCCCTGTGTCCTCCAGATGGTGATGTTTCTTACCTCCTGGCCTTCTGTCCCCAGGGCCGCCTGTGGCACCCGGCGTGGTGGCTGCTGCACCAGGGACGACTCAGCAGCCCATGGGCAAATGGTGGGGCCATGGGGATTTGGGGGGCTGCTGCCAGCTGCGGTGGGTGGGGAAGGGCTCCGTCCTGCGGGGCTGAACCCCTGAGAGCATCTCTGGGCAGCAGCTCCGGAGCTGAACGCAGCTCAGCGCCGCTATGGACAGGGCACATGTACAGAGCGCTGGCAGCTGCTTTGCTGTCGTGCCCGTTCATGGGCCTTTGATTCACAAAACTTCATCTTTCCCCTGGTCTCTGGCTCAGCACCGGTCCAGGAAATCCCCAAAGAGGTTTGGTCCTCTTCCTTCCAGCCTTGGGATGCGCACAGGCTGTGTGTCAGCCTCCTGGTGTGCCCTCCAGCCTGGTCAGGTGTCTCCTGGTGGCCTCTTTAACTCTGCGTTTGTGTTACTACAGTCTTTTTCAGGATGGTTCTGCGACGGCAATGCCTGGGCTCAGGGTGTAAGAAGGAAACGTGCCATTTCCCTCCCCTTCCCTGCTGCTGCTTTGCCTCTCACCCCTGGCACTGACAGCCTGGTAGGGGCAATGGGACCCTGCAGTTATCGGGGGTGAAGGTGGCCGTCCCACCACCCTCCCCGCAGCCTGGCACCCTACCTCTGGCCATCCACCATGTCCCTTGGGCGATGGCACAGCCGAGGGCTGAGGCTTTGCCTGCTCGGCTGCCTTGGAGACAGCAGTAAACTTGTGCCAAACTTTGTGAATTATGAAGACAGGCTGAGAGAGTTGGGGGCTTCAGGAAAGTTAGGGAGGGACTCTGGATCGGGGAGTGGGGCGATAGGATGAGGGAGAATGGTTTTACACTGGAAGAGGGGAGATTGAGATGAGATCTGAGGAAGAAATTGTTTGCTGTGAGGGTGGTGAGCCCCTGGCCCAGGTTGCCCAGAGAAGCTGTGGCTGCCCCATCCCTGGAGGGGTTCAAGGCCAGGTTGGACGGGGCTCGGAGCAACCTGGGCTGGTGGGAGGTGTCCCTGCCTGTGCAGGGACTCGATAGGCTTTAAGGTCCCTTCCAGCCCAAACCATTGTATGCTTTGGGTGAAGTACCTGCAGGCAGTAACCGGCCTCCCTCGCGGAGGGGCTGCCCATTGGGTCGGAGCCTACTGGGTGCTTCTCTGAGGGGCAGGAGGGCAGAGCTGGGGCAGGAGAAACACATCTGTGCTGGGGGTTGAGGGTGTGAGATGGCTGTTTGGGCACGGGAGGGTGCCTGGGGCCGGTGGGACCTGGGCTCTGCTGGGGTTGGATGGCTTCCTTCGCCCAGAAGCTGCCTGCCCCAGTCCCACTCCTGCACCAAGGTCCTGGGAGTGGGGTCACTGGCAGAGGTGGCCTCTGGGACTGCTCTGTCCTCAGTGTCCCAGGGGTGGCCAGGGTGTGCTGGTCCAGATGGTATGGAGACGTGCTCCAGAGGGCACAGGAAAGCAGCGGGATGTCCCTGCCGAGGGACGGCACCAGCACATATTGTCCTGAGGACACGAGTGTGGGTTTTTGGGGACAGGCAGAGGACTGGCAGAGTGTCCTCTCCTCCGGGGGCCATGGCTGTGCTTTTTCCCCAGTCTCCTCGAGTGACCTGAGAAAGGTAGCAAGATACCTTGTCCTTATCTTCTTCTCCAGATTGGGTCTAAATGCCGTTGCGTTCCCAGTTTAACAGCAGCTCGCCTAAGGCCCCAGAACCATATCACTAAGCCCTTTTCTGTGGGCTGTTTCACTCTGCTGACGTGAAAAGCTCAAAAGGGAGCGATTTATTGTAAGATGCAATCCGATCTTTTGTAAACCTTGGCATACTCATCCCCAGTGATCTCTCCAGGCTGGCCTCAGCTCCTGCCAAGGGCTTTCTGGAAGAGCCTGAGCAGGGAGTTCGCCCAGTCCGGCTCTGGAGTTTTGCCTTTTTCATGTGGTGGCCGCACCATTTGCAGCACACGGAGGTGCCAGGAACCCCTGAAAGGCATGACGTGAGATAATCAAGGTGACCTGGGGCCAGTTCCTTTTGTCCCCAGTCACCTCTGGGATTATAATACAGCTTTTATTTATTTACGCAGTCTCAGAGCTCAGTGCGCGAGGCAGCTGTTCAGTATCAGTTTTATTGTCATTCAGCACAAGACTGAGCACGTTCGCGTCTGCACGGAACAGGGAACATTTCATCCCCTGTAGGCCTGCCTGATGCTCCTCACCGCATACCAGAGCCTCCCAGATACAAACAGATCCAGTGTCCGGAGCATTAAGGACCAGGATGCCACTTTGGGCTCCGAGAGCGGGTTGTTCAAAGGTGGGAGGCTGTGGTGAAGGGATGACACCAGACTCCTTGGGTCACAACAACCCCATGAACGCTACAGGCTGGGCACAGAGCGGCTGGAGAGCTGCCCGGTGGAAAAGGACCTGGGGGTATTGGTCAACAGCCGGCTGAATATGAGCCAGCAGTGTGCCCAGGTGGCCAAGAAGGCCAGTAGCATCCTGGCCCGTATCAGGAACAGTGTGGCCAGCAGGACTAGGGAAGTGATGGTCCCCCTGTACTCAGGACTGGTGAGGCCCCACCTTGAGTGCTGTGTCCAGTTTTGGGCCCTTCATGACAAGAAAGACATTGAGGTGCTGGAGCGTGTCCAGAGAAGGGCAACGGAGCTGGTGAGGGGTCTGGAGCAGGAGTCTTGTGAGGAGCGTCTGAGGGAGCTGGGGGTGTTCAGCCTGGAGAAAAGGGGGCCGAGGGGAGACCTTCTCGCTCTCTGCAGCTCCCTGAAAGGAGGGGGCAGCCAGGGGGTGTCGGGCTCTTCTCCCAAGGAACAGGCCATGGGACAAGAGGGAATGGCCTCCAGTTGTGCCAGGGGAGGCTTAGGATGGATATGAGGAAAAATTTTTACACTGAAAGCATTATCAAACATTAGAAGAGGCTGCCCAGGGCAGTGGTTGAGGCACCATCCCTGGAGGGATTTAAAAGACGGGTCGACGTAGTGCTTAGTGCTATAGTTTAGTGATGGTTTTGTCAGTGTTAGGTTGATGGTTGGACTCCATGATCTGAAAGATCCCTTCCAACCTGGGCCATGCTATGATTCTGCTGTGGGTCACTCTCAGACAGGCAGCTGGTCGCATTCAGCCTGGCTGTTCTCACACCGAGCACTGAGCGAGCGGGAGGTGGCATTGCCAGCCCAGGGTCGGGAGGGGACTGCCAGGCACCCGGTTCATCCCGGCATGGGCATGGGAGGCACGGGCTGCGGTGGCCTCAAACCAGGACACCCTGCAGATTAGGGCCTGCTGCAGGCTTGATCTCTGCATGCAGGAACGTCGTGGCCTCGTGACGAGGAGGTGGCACCTGAGGTTTTTGGCCCCAGCTGTGCCTTTGAGACAGGCACTGGTAACCTCTGTGCAGAGCTCTGTTGCTCCCACGTGTCCTTGTGGCAAACGAAAGGGTGTTCAGGTCCATCTTCTCCCTTTGACTCCTTGGTCTTGCCCTTGTGCCCACTCACTGGTTTCAGGACAGGATATTTCTCAAGACCACGAGCTGATTTTCCAGCAGCATTTTTGGGGAGAGCTGGAAGAGGAGCTTCACAGAGCTCTGTGTGACCAGCGGACCCTCCTGGTGCCCGGGCGCTTGCCCCTGACCGCCCTCCCTCCCGCCACAGCCTCCACCACAACCTGCCGGCTGCCGGAGCTCCCGACGAGGCTCTCTGCTCCCCGTGGCCAGGCGGACCCTCCTGTCCCAGCCCACCCTTCCTTTCCACCTGTAGCACCTCCAGGAGGACCATGGCTTGGGGTTCACGGCGGCTGGTGGGACGGTCCTGCTGTGGGGTACCTGGGTTAGGGCTGAGCCGTCTCCCTGGCAGTGGCTCCCATGGGATCTCCTGGGCTGGATGTTTGTGCTGGCAGCGCTGGGAGGCTGCTGGGACTCGCTGGGAAAGGCGTGGTCAGCGAGGCCGGCCGGCCGCGTCGCTGGCTGGCCGTGCTGGGCTTTGTGCGAAGCACGTGGAGCCTGTGAGCGTGGAGAACAAGTAACAGAGGTGCTTTGTGTGTCCGCAGCAGGAACTGGGCCACGAGCTGCCCATCTGTCCCCCGCTAATGAGCTGGGGGTGCTGCATGCCCGCGCCTGCGCCCACAGCTGCCCCGAGCCGCTGCCGGCCCGGCCGCGGGACGCCACATCCCAGCCCCGGGCGGCAGAACAATCCTCCTTTTCATCTGTCGGCCCAAGCTGCCGCACGGCGGACAGGAGCCTCTGCCTGAGCTGCCAAGGCAGGGGACAGCCCTATCACCATCCTGGTCCCGGTCCCGGGCGGCCTGCCGGGTGCCGGAGGAGGGCAGGGGAAGACTGGAGGCTGCAGCCCCGCTCCTGCGCGGCGATGCCATTGCGAGAGCAGTGGCTGCCCAGGGTGCCGCAGGCGCCGCTCCCAGGAGGCAGGACCTGGGCTGGGGGCGTCTCCGTGCTGCTGAGCCCCCATCAGAACCAGGCGCCTTTTGAGCAGATTTTTCCTGGGCTGGAGACGGGACCTGGCGGCCCTGGCTGGCCTGGGGACCGGTGACAGGGTCGGCAGAGAGCCAGCACGGGGACAGGGGTGTCACGGCTGGGTCCCTGCGGGAGGCGGCCTGCGGAGGTGATGTCTGCAGAGCTGCTCTCCGTGGGGCGCAGCTCTGTGACCTCTGGGATGGGAACTTGGGGGTTGGAACTAGATGATCTTTAAGGTCCCTTCAAACCCGAACCGTTCTATAATTCTATGATTCTATGAGTTGTCAGACAGACCCCAGAGCATGGGGGAGGTTGCCCCCAGTCTCCTCGGGATGTTGAAAGACATGATGTTATGGCTTTGGTTTGGCTGGACCTTCTGATTTGCCCTGTCCAACGTGAGTGTGACCATCAGCCGCGGGTGTGGGTTGCTGGGACGTGGGGGTCCCCATCCCTGTGCCGGACCGGGGCCGGACAGTGTTTGTCACCGCCAGCTTCTCACTGGGCTAGAAGAGCCAAGAGGGGCTGGCACGGGAACCGCTCGGAATCGCTGGGTCTCTCCTGTGCCATCACCTCCTGGAGAAACGGCACCGGTGCCGGCTGCTGCGATGCCCGTGCTCCCGAGCAGGCAGGTCCTGAGGGCAGGGCAGGACAGGCAGCGGCACGGGGGTTTGCCCCACTCGCTGTGTCCTGGCCAGGGTCTCCTGCAGGCTGGAGTCCTCCACAGGAGTGGGAGCAGAGACTGTCCACGCAGCACATTCATTCTCACAGGGCCCGGAGCCGTGGGCTGGGCTGTGGCCGGGCTGTCTCACGCCTTCCCGCATCTCACAGGTGAATCAGGGGAACATGCCGGGCATCCAGAGCACCTTCCTCGCCATGGACACCGAGGAGGGCGTGGAGGTGGTGTGGAACGAGCTGCTCTTCACTGACAAGAAGGCCTTTAAAGCACACGAGGTGAGCTGTCCCTCCCCGGCGGGACCGTGCCCACCTCCCCTGAGACCACCCATCCCACCTTCGTGCCAGCAGCGTCGGTCCCCGCTGCTTCTGGGCACACCTCGATCAGCAGTGCTAATCACAGCCTGCTCCTGTCTGCCTGGCATCGCGCTTTCCCCTGGCTTCTCTCTCAAAGACAGCTCCATGTGTCCTCTGTACCCCAAAACCAGCTTTCCCTGTGACCGGGGGGCACAACCTGCTCCCCAGCCCCAGGTCCCCTTGCCTCCCTTGAGGTGTCCTGCCACGTCCCAGGACCTGCCACCTCACATGTCCTCTCTCTGCCTGCAGGAGAAGATCAAGACCATGTTTGAGCAGCTGGTGCTCGTGGATCACCCCAACATCGTAAAGCTTCACAAATACTGGCTGGATGTGAAAGACTTGAAGGCGCGGGTAGGGAACGCGCGGAGAGACAAAGTGTCTGGGGGGTCCCGAGGCTGGGGGAGGGATGCCAGGGGACCCCAGCGCTGGTGGTGAGCTGCTGGCTGGTGCAGAGAGGCTGGGAAGGTGACGCCTCTCTTCCCTCCCAGGTCATCTTCATCACAGAGTATGTGTCCTCGGGGAGCCTGAAACAGTTCCTGAAGAAAACCAAGAAAAACCACAAGGCCATGAATGCCAGGGTAGGTTCCCTGGGGGCAGTGCCGGGTGTCCCAGGTGAAGTGGGTAGCTCTGTGCCCGCTGGCACAGCGTGGGTCTCTGCTCTCAGAAGGCACAGCAAGGATGTATGGTTGCTCCCTGAGCTACCCAGAGGCTCTCTGCTGTAGGGAGATGGCATCTTGGCGAGGGACGGAGCAGGAGCAGAACTTCCCCAGGACATCCCAGACATGGATCCTGCTGTCAGGATCTGACCTCGGGAGCGGGGAACCTGCTGGAAGCTGCTGCAGCGAGGTTCAGCTCCGCGATGCTGACTGCTCCGGGGGCTGCATCGTGCTTCAGGAGGCCCATGTCTCCACCACCCTCAATGAGGGATGGTGGCCTTGTGACTAGGCTACTACTTGAGTTGAAGGGATCAGTCTCACCTGCAAACCCCCTCAGTACAGGTGTGACTAATGGTTTTGCAGGCAGGTCTCAGCCGGCCGTGACTGAGTAGCTGTGTGACCATTCTGGGAGCCCTGTGCTTGACCCTGCACATGAAGCTTGAGCTCAGTATCACAACAGTGCAGTTAGGCACTCCTAGAATTGGCGTGTACAGAGAAAACCATGTGCATGGACCCCATGCCCATCGCTAGCCTTGCCCCCATTGCGATGTGCCTGTCCATGCTCCCACCGGGGGGTTGGGGCTCAGGAGAGCTCTGCCTGCCAGTGAGGATGAGTTCTCGGCTTCGATGATGTTCTGTGACCAGGGGTTGGGAAGGACACTGTTGTGGCTGGGACAACAGTCTCGGCAGGGGTAGCGGAGGGCTGATTTCCCCAGTCACTGGGCAATAGGTAGGAGTGACCCGATCCATCTGCTGGGTTCTGAGGAGCATCTCGTCTGACGGAGAGCTCTGGTCTCTGCTCTAGGCCTGGAAGCGCTGGTGCACTCAGATCCTGTCTGCGCTCAGGTAAGCTTCCCATTGCTTGTGCTGTCGGCTGTCCCACTTCTCGCTGGTAATGTGCTGAGGGCAGCTTTGTGCTTCCCCAGCTTCCTGCACTCCTGCGAGCCTCCCATCATCCACGGCAACCTCACCAGCGACACCATCTTCATCCAGCACAACGGGCTCATAAAGATTGGTTCAGGTAGGAAGCTGCCGGCCGAGGGATGGGGGGAGTCATGCAGGGTGGTGGGCCAAGGGAGTTGCGGCTGGGCAGAAGAAGCTGCAGGGTCCTCAGGGGATCCCCTGTGCAAGGCTTGGAGTCACCTCCTCTTTTGTTTGTGTCCTCTGCTCCATGACTTCTTACTCCTCTGCTTCTGGATCGGCGCTGACCTGCAGTCTGGCACAGGGTGTTCGCCAATGGTGAGTGTCCCTCTGCCACCTCTCCCAGCGCTTCAGTCCCGTCCCTGGGTCACCCTTCGTCCCCTGCGGGCCCTGGGCGCCTCTCACCAGTGAGGCACCGGGCACGGAGGAGGTCCTGGGCTCCGTGGGCGGGGGGACCTCTGTCCCTCCGGGAATTGCTGCTCCAGTAATGGGAGCAGAGGGGCTGAGAGAGCGAGTGCCCCTCAGGTGGTCTGCACGGGCTGGAGCACACAGGGAGACCCCGGCTGCCTCGGGGCACCCCTCTGTGCTCGCAGCCCTGGGGAAACAGCTTAGAAGCACCGTGATGCAGAACGTTTCTCGTTCCCCGACGCAGCCCTCCCGGACGACCTGCGGAGCCCCATCAGGATCGAGAGGGAAGAGCTACGCAACTTGCATTTCTTCCCCCCGGAGTACGGCCGTGAGTCTGCCGGGGGGAAACAGGGAGGGGGGGTCCTGTGTGAGACGTGGGCACAGCGTGTTCGCAGCAATACAGAATTACTCGGTGCATTCAAAAGTAGAGCTGTTGGCCATGAGTCACAGGAGATCTTGTGACGAGGAATGACTGTGTGATAACATTGTAGGTAAAATTTCGTGTTGATTAGTGCAGAGCTGTGCACGTGGGAAAAACAGCTGTGCCTATGTGGGAATGGGCTGTGCATTAGCAATTACTGGTTAGGAACGAGATCGCAGCACGGCCCCCGATAGCTCTGAAAAGATCAGCTTGTGGCTCAGGAACACTCAAAAGCACGTAAAATGTTACAACGATGAGGGAAAAAGGAGTAAAGAATCTTGGTGCCATGTGAAAAGTCATGATGTGATCCCCATCTTGAATATTTCGGCATGAATTTGAGGGGAATAAATGGGGAAGGTTTGTGAGGGCAGGGGTGTGCGGGCAGAGGCGTCTGTAGGGACGAGGCAGGGTGCAGGGGGCTGTTCCTGAGGTGAGCAGGTGGTGGCCTGTTCTCTGTCCTGATGTGGTTCTGGCTTGGTTTTGCAGAAAAGGCTGATGGGACTGCTGTGGACATCTTCTCCTTCGGGATGTGCGCACTGGAGGTAGGGAGCAGGATGGCTGCAGCGCCTGGGAACCTGCAGTGACCAGGGCAGGACTGTTCTTGCTGAGCCTCTGGGGATGGCGGTGGCCTGGGGAGCTTCTCGAGGAGTCTCCTTGCCCTTTTCCAAACCTCGCTGTCAGCTGGGGATCCCTTGCGGTGATGGAGACATCGCTGCTGGGTTCAGCAGAACATTTTCTGCTGCCATGACCCACCCTGCCCTGCATGCAGCAACAGGCTTAGCTCCCCTCTTCTGCTCCCCTCTTCTGTGGTCGGCCGGTGCCTCCTCCTCCTCCTCGGGCTGTGACAGCCCTGGGAAGGGAGGGAGTGGAGGGCAGGGACAGACTGCTCCAAGCACGACTTTCCTGGGCAGACTGGGGGGCTGTTGCTGCTGTTTGCGTTGTCCCCTGCTCTGCGTGGTGCCCGGGAAGCAGTGTCTGCACTGCCGGGAACCCGTGAGCGCTGCGGTAGGCAAGAAACGGGCCCCGAGGGCAGGGACGCGTGGCCAGGGAGCACTGGGGAGCCCGGGAGGCCTGGAGCCTGGCCAGGCGGTGTGTCCCAGTGAGGAGCTCCACAGCTGCCACCCTGCCAGGGGACGTCCCTTTGGGAAGCCCCCGAGGACAGACCCCGTGATTGGCCGCATGCAGACATGGCTGCGCTCCTGCTTCCCCAGATGGCAGTGCTGGAGATCCAGACCAACGGGGACACGCGGGTCTCAGAGGAGGCAATCATGCGGGCACGACATTCTCTGGATGATCCCAACATGCGGGTGAGTGCAGCTGGCCGAGCCTTGGCAACAGAGCCACCGGGCTGTAGCCTGACCCACAGCTGTGTCAGGAATCCCTCCCGGGGTGTAAATCTGCCCATGAGCGTCCTTCCCCTCGGCCGATACCTGGAACGTCAGAGCCAGCCTGGTATTCCTGTGTGCTCCAGGTTACACCAGTGCTAGGAAGGGGGAACGGAGACAACGACCTACTGGAAACTTAAGGGCAGCCAAATCTGGTGGGCTGAAGGACACAGAATCATAGAATTTCCCAGGTTGGAAGGGACCTTTCAGATCCTCAAGTCCAGCCATTGACCTAACACTGACAAAACCATCACTAAACCATATCACTAACCACTACATCTCCCTGTCTTTTAAGTACCTCCAGGGATGATGCTGGGCAGCTTCTTGCAATGTTTGATAACCCTTTTGGTGTAAAAATTTTTCCTAATATCGAATCTAAACCTCCCCTGGTGCAACTTGAGGCCATTTCCATGGGGATTCTGCCCTTCCGGGGCTGGTTGAGATGAGAGGCTGGTCCTCAGCCCTGTTTCCCAGTCCTACCAGCAGTAAAGCTGAGTGCAAATTCCCAGTAGGTGCATGTGCAGACACACGTGTACAGACGTACACACACACGCTCCACACAGACATGACCAGACACAAACAGTTGAGCACCGACATGGGAGTGCCATGTTCATGGGCACAGACAGCATGAACAGCCGGATCCTGCTTCCAAGTATCCATGCTCAGGGCAATCCCTTTCGTGGGTCACTCTGGCATCTCGCTCTGTCCCGTGGGTCTCTGTTATCAATCAGACCCATGCTCTGTCTGGTGTCTACAACCCCTCCCCAGCCTTTCTTCTTACCAGCTAATCCATCTTGACGTTCACCAGAGCACCACACACGCTCACGGGGAATAGAGAGCAAACTTACACTGTAAATACTTAGGAACAGAGTTTAAGAAGAAGGCAGGATAGACCGAGGTGGCCCGACGCAGGGCTCAGCAGACAAGTGCCCTGACCAGCGGAGTGCTTAGAGGCAGCTGGTCCCTTTTATCCCCCTCCATTTTCTTCCCTGACCCACCTCAACCCCTCCCTCCCTCTTCCTTTGGCCAATCTCCAAAACGTCCCGTAGTAAGTTTCTACACTCCCCAAATCCTCTTGTTTGATCTCAGAATTCCCCCAGGCGTCTCAAAGTAAATCCTACCCGCTTTGATGCAATAGTCCCCTTGTTTGCATGGTGTCCCGGAGAGAGTTCCTTCTGTTAAGCCTTCAGCATCAGGGGCAGGCGGCATCACTGCTCACCTTGGATGGTTTGGGGGCAGCTGATTCAGAGGCATTAGGCTGTGGGGGTGCCCACCCTGGCATCTTCCCTCTCATCATTTTTCGGTCTTTGTGTCTGTTCTGAATAGCCCCAGCCAGACACCCGTACAGAAACTGCACAGAGCAGTTAAAGAGGAAAGGACAGGCCCCGGCCTGGAGCGCGCGGAAGAAGCAGGGATCTTGCTTTTCTGCCATCAATGAGCAGAAACGGGCAGATGCGTCCCTCCCACCCTGCCACTGTCAGGAGTCCCTCCCGCTGGCTCAGTCTGCCCCTTCTCCAGTCTCCCACCATCTTTCCGGGTGGGCTGCTGCTCCCAGAGCTGATCCTGGCTGGCTGCTGGGATGGTGCCCTGCCTGTTCTGGGCTCGCATTGCCACCTCCTCCCCGGATGAGAGCAGGCAGGGAGCAGAGGTGCTGTGGCCAGGCGGTTGGTGGGTCCCCAGTAGCGTGCTGCCCACTGCGAGCTTGGGTGCTCTGTGCACTGCCTGCCCTGCCCTGGGGCAGTCTGCTGGCAGAAACAGCCGCTCAGATCTGCTTCCTCGGAAGTGTGAGAGGGAGCCAGGGCTGGCAGCGCTGGGAATGAAACAGGGCAATGTCCTGCTTTGCCTCCAGTTTATGCTTTTTCATTGACCCTCAGGAATTCATTCTGTCATGCTTGACCCTCAACCCGGACAAGCGACCAACAGCCAATAACCTGCTCTTCCACCGCGTGCTCTTTGAGGTCCATTCGCTCAAGTTGCTGGCAGCGCACTGCTTTATCAACAACCAGTGTGAGTAGCCGTGAGAGCGCCCTGCCCTGTTTGAGCTTGTATTGCTGCCCCAGCAGAGCTGGGCACATGGAGAAGCCTGGGGAGAAAGGTGGTGACTCGCAGACCTTCCCTGGGGTCTGTCCCAGCTGACAGCCCCTTTCTGCCTTTGCCCTAGATCTGATGCCAGAGAACGTGGTGGAGGAGAAGATAAAGGAACTGGACCTGAACATGGTGATGGCAGAGATCCGGAGAGAGGGTCGGCCTGGAGTACAGTGGAGGTGAGGATTAGTGGGGGAGATTTCATAGCCGTGAGCTCAGGGCTTGCATCCAGGCTGGTGGTCCTGGTGCCACGGCATAGTAGTCCTTCGCAGTGCTTTTCTACCCTCCCTCTCCCTGTAATCTTCCTGTCCTGTTTCTCTCCCAGGTACTCAGAGGTCTCCTTCCTCGAACTTGACAAATTCTTAGAAGACGTCAGGTGGGTTGAAGGTGGTGCTGGCTGACCTGCAATGTGTCCACCCAGCTCTGGTCCCCCGTGTCTCTCTGCCCTCAGCTCCCTGTGCAGCATGGAGCCTGGGTTGGCTGCAGCACATACAGGATGTCCCCTTTGCACAGCAGCCCTCGCTCCTGTGCGATCCCCTCGGCGGTACCACCCGGGGCGAGCAGACCGGGGCTGTGGTGCCAGGGCAAGGGTCGCTCTGTGACCTGCCACCTCCTCACTGCCAGCAGGTCCCTGCTCTGGGACACGGTCCTCCTCAGCTGAGCTTTGCTGGGGCTGTAAGAGGACAGGCCTCAGCTGTTTGTCCTCCCTCTGTGTCTGTACCAGGAATGGGATTTATCCTCTGATGAACTTCGCTGTTTCCAGACCCCACGCCCTCCCACGTGCACTCTCCCAGCCCCAGGAGGACCCTCAGAAAGCCAAGACTCCCACCCCGGAGCCCTTTGATGTGGAGACCAGGAAGGTAAGGTCAGATCCAGGTGGGGACGGATTCCCTGCTGGGAGCACGTGGATGGTCCCCATTCCTGACACCCTGCTGCAGGGACACCTCTCCCTGTAGCCATGCACTGAGCTCCAGCCCACGTGAGAGCTCTTCTCCTTGTTGCATTGGCTGCCCCAGGACTTCAGTGGTCCCTTTGGACGGAGATAGTGAAGTCCATTTCACCTGAGACCTGGAGCAGCCCCGTTGCCTCCGATTCTCTGCCTCTGCCTTCCCTCCTCCCACATCTGCAGGCAGCTCTGTGGCACAGCCTGTTCTGTGCCTTTTTGATGGGGTGTAGGTTTGGAATCCCACCATCGTTTGGTTCTGACACTGCAGTGTCACACTGAGGTGGCGGCTGAGCTCAGGCCCTGCTCTGGCTGGCACTGCACAGGTGAGACCGCATGATGTGACACTGAAGTCACAGGCAGGAAGGTCATTGCAGGTGGCTTTATGGAGCCCCAAGGGCAGTGGAAGGGGTGCTGGACAGGGAGTGCTGGAGTCCTGTATCCAGTTCTGGGCCCCCTGGTTCAAGAACGACAGGGAACGGCTGGAGAGGGTCCAGCGGAGGCTACAAAGATGATGACGGGACTGGAGCATCTCTCTGATGAGGAAAGGCTGAGAGCCCTGGATGCTTCCCAGGGGCCGGAGTCGGCACTTGTCCTTTGCTGATACGCATGTGGGGAGACAAGTTGTTGGCCACCATTGTCAGGACATAGCTCAGGCACGGCCCTTCTTACAGCAGCTCCTGTCTCCTGAACGGCCGGCCACCGCTGGGAGCAGTCAGAGAACTCATCGAGCTGTCTGCACCTCTCTTAAAAACCCATTTTGTACCAAGTATTTCCCTGTGCGGCTCTTTCCCTGTAATGACACGTCTAGTCATTAATCACTAATCACCTATGGCACCGTCTTTGCGTTACTGTGGAAGATATGAATGCAGTTTCATACTTGCATTGAATTAATGTTAAAAATACTATGTAGGGCTAAGCCTAATTCTTATTCCTGCGAGATCCTGTGAAATGCTTCCCTTCAAAAAGCACATCTGCAGTGGTTTCTTCGTATCTGCCAGAGAATCAGCTTTCAGTGCACTTAACTTATGCTTTATTCATACTGCTCAGTGCTTATTTTTAGTAAGAGTGCTGTGGTGATCAATCGGATACATTAGAGAAATGTAAATGTAAACCTACACAGTTAGGTCTTTTCCCCTCTCTGCATTTGTTATATCATAGAATCATAGAATCTTCATGGTTGGAAAGGACCTTTGAGGTCATCGAGTCCAACTAATAGAATCTTCATGGTTGGAAAGGACCTTTGAGGTCATCGAGTCCAACTACACACACACACAAAAAAAACCAACCAAAAAAACCACAACCTAGATGTCTGCCACTAGAGCTTGCCCTGAAGTGCCAAATCTAGACGTTTCTTAAATACCTTTTTCACCCAGTGCCCCAAAGTACGTTCTGCAAGTGCATTGTCTGTCTGACCAAGGTGTTCAACCAAGTAGTTTTTACCCAATTTGCCAAAGGACTGGTGATCTCAGAGACACTGAGTTTCTACAGATTTTGTGAAAACTTGCAGCTGGACAAATCTGCAGGTCCCAGATCGGTGTAGCTACAATGCACTGTTTGTCTGTTCTGGGAGGCACCAGAATATGGATGCTGGATGGATCCAAGGAAAATTTTTTCATGGTGAGGATGGTTAAACAGTGGACCAGGGGCTAAGAGAGGTTATGGGCTCTTCTTGGAGGTTCTCAAAACCCAATTGGGCAAAGCTTTTAACAGCCTGGTCTGAATTCACTGTTTGTCTTGTTTTGAGCAGGGGCTCGGACTAGAGACCTCCTGATGTTCCTTCCCACTTAAATGATTCTTTGATCATGGGCATTAGGCAGAGAGAGGTGGGGAGCAGGTGGCAATGATGCACTCAAATGTCATCAGTCCCATCTTTGATGATGTCTGCAAGATGCTGTGCAGTTCCATGTCATTCAGCACGATAAAGGAGCACACGGCCAGATGGTGCGTGAGGCAAGAGCACCCATCTTGGGCGCACAGTCACGCTGCTCAGCTCTTCTTGGAGACATGGATGGCCTGGAGATGACAAAGGTCAGAGGACAGCAAGTTTCCTGATAGAGAGCGCTAAACACCCAGGGCTGTTTGTCCTAGGGAGGAGCTGTGGTAGAGAGGTGCTGGGTCAGAGGGAGGAACAAGCATGGAACTCACCTCTGAGCATAAGGAATATAAATGAAACCCAGTTAAACTCCGCATGGAACAGGGGTGGTGATTCCTCGCTGGCTTTCCTGTCTTTTGGACTGACCGCTTGCACGCTCTCTGGCTGTCCTTTGCCGAGACAAGACCACTTCTGGTGTGAACCATTCTCATGGGAACTTGAAGCTGACCCAGTTCCTTCATAGGAACTTGATAATAAAATGCCATATTTATCTAATGCGTTTGAATGTTCCACAATGCAATGCGGGGTTTCCAAAAGAAAATCCATGTGCCATTTTAATAATATTCAAGATTTCAGTTTTGCTCTTCCATCTGATTTAAGGACTGGTCATCCCGTAAGGACATGAACAAGTGCAGTATTGAAACATAACCGAGAGTTTGGGCAGGGCTTTAGGGGGAAGCTTACCCATGGCAAATGGAGCAGAGAATTCATTCTGGTTGTAAAGTTTCCCAGAACTTCACCTTGCGCAGGGCTCCCTTACCCACCTCTCAATGAGCTGAGAATAGTCACGGTGCATTGGGCTAGATTAACCCTCAGCCGCTCCACCCGGACAATTCCTAGAAATGCGGGAAGAAGGAAAAGGTCAGACCAGCAGTTGGAATTCAGGGACTATAGGAATTTGAGAGTCTTGCTCGGAGAGCAGAAGTAAAGCAGACCTGAGGGAGCCAGAGGGACTGTGTCCAAGCTGACGTTGATTTTGGCCTCTTCTAGGTGGTGCAAATGCAATGTAACATGGAGCTGAATGAAGACAAGACCCAGTGGCACGTAAGTATTCAGCTCGTATTCTGCATGAGGCACTGGGGCAAGACTCTGTACCCGACCCTGGCGTCTGGCTGGGACTCGGTTTGGTCTCAGCTAGTTTGCTGCAGCACCCAAAGGACTTACTCTTGTCCCTTTATAATAAAAGAAGACTGAAGAAGAACAAAACCACCAGCCCCTTCTGGCTGCAGGACAGGAAGACCTTGACATCTTTGTCTGGACATCTTTTAACTCGTACTTCTCTCTAGTTTAACAGTTGCAGGTTGGCTGTAACTGTTGAGAAAACATTCCTCTAAGACAGGCAAACTACCCTGCCAGAGACATCCAGCATCTCGGCAGCTACCGACATCCTCCCTGCTCACCACTGCCAGCAGTTTCTAGTGCTGATGGAAGAGTCAGCACCTTCTCTCTTACGGAGAAAGTGGTGTTTGTAAAGAGCACTCTCTTCTCTCTGCAGCTTACTCTTCTGCTGATCCTGGAGGACAAATTGCATCGACAGCTGAGCTACGACTTGCTGCCCAGTAGGTTTACTTGCAAGTAGATTTTCATGCGTGAATGCAGAAGTATTGCCTGGTGGCCCTGGTCAGGTTTATGCTCAGATTGTCTTAGACACACACAGATTGTGTTTACAGACAGATTTTCTTTCCTCCTTGTACGGGGAGAGCAGGCTAAACCCAAATGTCTGTGTGGTACCAGTTCTTGTCCATTCAGACCCTGAGCTTTTAGCCTCTGGCATGCAGCAGTAACCTGTGCGCTGAAGTGAACTTTGGGAGTTCAGTGAGTGGCCAGCATTTCACCCTGGGACATGTGGCCTGCAGTTCTTGGGGCAACACTAGTGAATTCTTCCCTCATTCCCGACACTGGCACAGTCTCCGTAATATCTTTCAAAGGAGAAGGTGGAGTCTCCTCCGAGGGAGCCCCATGGCTCCAGGGAAAGGTGCTTCTCCTCAAAGTAGGTCCATCACCGCAGGCTCCTTCCTAAAACATGCAGGAGCCTTCTGGAGGCCATGCAGCTGGAGTCCTTTGACTGCCTTACACCCAGAACTAAAGCATAAAGCTTGGAAATTAATGCTTGGGAGTTTCTGCTTCACCAGCTCCCTGCGCTCTGCTGCCTACAGGTAGTGGCCCACCTGCTTTTCATGCTGAGCCAAAACAAGCAAAAAACCTCTCAGAGCGACACATTGCCCAGACTATTGTGCTTTGTGCGATTTGGGACTGGAGCTCGTTCCTGCTCAGAACCTTCTTCAGCTCCCACTCACTGCCCACCTCTGCTCTGTCTGCCCCAGAATTACTTAGCAATTACTTAGTGTTTACGTAGCAATTACTTAGCCCACCAAAAGTATACAGCACGTGCCCCTAGAGCATCACGAAGCATAATGCAGGTGTGCTGCGGGTAGGGATAGGGACACCGGGGGAGGAGGAACTGAGAGATGTATGAACTCTTGTGTTCTCCCCATTCCTTGTCCCTGCAGCCGATAACTCCAAGGACTTGGCCACAGAGCTGGTGCATTACGGATTCATCCACGAGGTAAGCCTCCTGCCGCCTCCTCAGCTCAGCCATGCACACACCGTGCTACCAAGCGCAGTCCCCAACTCCCCGTGGTGCCTCAGAGGAGCAAGAGCTCCTCTGTTCCCCATCCAGCAGCTCACAGGGGCCAGCCTGCAGCCCTGTGCTGTGCTCACTCCCCCTGTGTGAGTGACAACGCATCCTTTTTTTGGTGTTTGTTTGGGTCTTTTTATTCCATACTTCGCTCATGCTGAACTCCAAGGTTGCTGCTTTGAGGGGACGGTTGTTGTGTCCTCCATCGTGTTGTGATGGCAGGGTTAATGATATCAACCTCGCCGTGTCTGAATGGGAGGACCAGAGGAGTGCCGAGGGAAGGAGGTTGAGGCCACCTCCCATCTCCCAGAGGAACTGCCCCGCGCTGATGTTGCCTGGGCAGCTGCCCGTAACTCCCTTTGCAGATTTCTGCCTGGAGAGGTGGCTGACCCCAGCGTCCAGCTTCCAGGCTCTCCTGTAGGTGTTTGCACAGTCCCAAGAAAGAATTCCAAGCAGCCCAGTCGTTCAGACCACTCAGCAGCATAGCCTCAAGGAAAGGGAACGTGGGGGAATTAAAATATATATTTATTTTTATTTTGTACAAGTTAGGAATTCTGGGGCTGTAGGCAGAGTTTTGGAGAATTCCTCATTCTGGATGCTGACATTAGCCAAGGAAGGGGTCAGCCTCACTGAGGGAAAAATTTATGTGAGTACACCTGCAAAAAAAGTACACCTAGACTTTTTTCCTTTCTTCGTCTGAGCATGGTGACTGTGCAGCTTGGCACTGACACTCTGGGGTGCTTTCTCCTGTGCGTTGGAAAATACGTGGCATTTGCAGCAACCTAGTGCTGTAGAGTATACCTCACATGGGTCCGTGTTCCACGGGCTGTAAATTACCTTTCTCTTTCTTTCTCCTAGGAGATAACCTCCTTTTTATGCGTCTTCCCCTCTTTAACATCTTTTCTGCTCCACAGGTGCCAGCTGCCTTTTCTCAGGGATGGCGTAACTGATTTATTGTGTTAAACTCTGAGAAAATGTCCTGAGCCTGTGTTGAGCTTGGAAGTGTGCTGCTTGTTTCTGACCTGAAGGACTTGTGTATCCAAATGCTCGTCTCCGTTTCCAACTATAGTGGTTGGCCTAAAAAAAGACGCCACCTATGCCACACAAATCTTACCTTCAAAAATCCCAAGTTTTTTCTTAAAAGTAGTAATTTAGCAGCAGTAGTGACAAAGGTGTGCCTCTAAGGAAGAAACAACAAAACAACTGATTCTGCATTTTTCATTTGAGTGAGAATTTTGAGTTTGTTTCTGGCAATTCCAAAACTCCTCCATGGTACAAGGTGGGGGTGTTTTGCATCCTTTACATATCGTTGTGTATTTCAGTAATTTCTTTCTTAAGGAATAAATATTGTAATTATGTTAGAAACCACCTACTCCTGAACGTGTGAGAAAAGAGATTTCTGTACAAAACAGTTGCCAGACCAACAAGAAGTGACATTCATTTTTATTTTTGCTTGCAGTGAGGATATTATAAAACAGATGGCCATAGAAAATAATTAACTGACCACTGGACCTAAAGTTAAGTTGAAATTAAACTAAGCAAAAGAAGCTGGACCTGTTAGTTCCTTCAGATTGGAAGCTCCAAGGAACCGTGTGCTCTTCTGCTTTTATATTGCACCTGACACAAAAAGGCTCCATTCTTGATTGGTCATTTGGCATTATTCAGTAAATATGATAGTTATTAGTAGATGTTCTTGCAAGTTGTTCTCTTCCTGTATCAGAATTTAGGTGTGAAGTTGGTGGCTTGGGATGGAATCGTGTAAGGAAGGAGATGTCCAAGGCAGCCAAGCCAAATCGATCTGTTGATGTGTTTTTTCTTATTTTATTTTAGGATGACTGTGAGAAGCTGGCTAACTTCCTGGAAAATGCCTTCCACAAATACCGGTCTCCTCCCTTGTGAGTCACCTCACTGCGGTCTGGGACAGAGCGGTCCCCTGTGCCGCTGGGGACGGGAAGTGCACCAGACCAGAAGAAACCGCGGGGCTCCTGACCGAACTTCCTCCATCAGGACTGAGCGGGCACTCGCTCCTGACTGAGCCTTTGCAGCCCATGGGAGGCGTGTGCCTGAGCTGGGGTGTGGAAGGGCAACGGCAAGTGGAGGAGTAATCAGCAGACACAAGAAATTACATGTGCATCTTGAGAAGCCGGGACCAAGCAGGAGCACACGTTCCGGTCCCCACTCCTGAAGCAGCCACCCAAAGGGAGCTGTGAGGCGCGGGGGAGCAACCCCTGCAGCCCCTTCCCGATGGTGCTTGTGAAGATGCAAAGCCGCTGCAAGAATCCCCCAAACTGATAAATTTACCTCTGGGAATAATAAGCTTTTTTCACTGCAGGTCCCAAAGCTATTTTTTTCCTCTTTGCCCAGAGTTGGTAATACCTGCAGAAGAGAGGAAAGGAGTGGGCTTGGAAAGCTCTGGCACAGTTTCCGATCTGCCACATTCCGTTCTTTATACCCAGTTTCTCCTGTTTCGTTAAGGTTTCCCCAGCACAGATGAAACACTGTGATGCCTTGTAATTAGAATCGCACATCTTGGTGTAAGCTGAAGAGAGGACTTCGTGAGCGGGACTTGATATGGCATGAGAGGAAATTCCAGAAATCCAAACCCACCAGCTGGATCCAAACATGTGGATCAGCCAAAACCTCACTGGTGCTCAACAGAACCCTCGTCATTCCCCACTTTGTCTTACAGCCTTCCAAAATCTCATGCCATCTTAAGGGGAAAACCCCTGATGCCTCTTCCTTCCCTGTTTCTCCTTTAGTGTTTGGAACTTCAGTCATTAGCCTGGAGAAAGGGGCAATCATCTTAGCTGCTGCGCACGTCAGGTTCAGTGGGTGAAAAGTGCAAATAGGAGTTATTTGTGTCACAAAAGCCTTGCCGTGCTGCTCCGTGCTGTTCACATTGTGCTGTGTGGAACCAGCTGTACCGTGCTGCGCTGTGCCGGTGCTCTGCGCTCTGCCGGGTCCTCCTGCCTGTGGCTCTCCCTGCCTTACGCTGCCCGCGCTTTGCCGTGTCGCACCAACTGTATCGCGCCGGGCTTGGTTTGCCGTGCTAGGATGCTATGCTGAGCTGCCGACTTGCGATGTATTTCCCAGTTGTGCTCTGCTGTGCCAACTTTACAAACTGACAAATCAATAAAGCCACTGAAAGCAGTTCGTCTCATCAGAGCACGCCGCTCAGCAAACCACTCAGTAATTTCTTAGTCACTCTTAAACTACGAAGATGTGAAATAGCTTCCCTGAGTTCAACAGACTTATCCACAAAGTCAGGCAAATTGGGTAGAGAGGGAATTCAGTGGAGCACAAGTCTGGTGAGGAGCGGCTGAGGGAGCTGGGGGTGTTCAGCCTGGGGAAAAGGGGGCCGAGGGGAGACCTTCTCGCTCTCTGCAGCTCCCTGAAAGGAGGGGGCAGCCAGGGGGGGGTCGGGCTCTTCTCCCAAGGAACAGGCCACGGGACAAGAGGGAACGGCCTCCAGTTGCGCCAGGGCAGGTTTTTGGATGGATATTGGGGAAAATTTTTACATGGAAAGGGTTATCAAGCATTGGAAGAGGCTGCCCAGGGCAGTGGGAGAGTCGCCATCCCTGGAGGGATTGAAAAGCCGGGCAGACGTGGTGCTGAGGGACATAGGGTAGTGGTGGGTTTGTCAGTGTTAGGTTGATGGTTGGACTCAATCTGAAAGGCCCCTTGCAACCTAGACAATTCTATGAAACATCCGACAGCTGCTTCATTCAGAAATCACGCTTTCTCCTCAACAAGTTTGTACTTGCCTCTGCAAACTGAGAAATTCCTTCATATACCAACTGCTTCATTTCCCTGATGAGTTAGTTAGCTCTTTAACATGTTCCACCTGCCTAAATTCATGGCTTGATTTAACATTGCCACAGCTCAGTTTGTCTAACGGATTTCCCTGCCACTGGGTGTGCTGCATTCGGCAATGACAAGATCATTAACCAGCTTCTGCAGGGTGTTTCCAGGACAGGACAGGCTGCTCTCATGGAATCCCAGAACAGCTGAGGTTGGATGGTACCACTTGAGATCTCAAGAGGTGCCTTCCAGCCTCTGTGACCATCTAGTCTGACCCCCTGCTCAAGTAGCATCAGCTAAAGCGGGTTGCCCAGGACTGTGTCCAGTCAGGTTTCAGTATCTCCACAGATGGGGTCTCTCTGGGCACAACCTGTTCCCATGTTCAACTGCTCTTGCAGAAAAAAAGTGCTTTCCTACATTCAAATGGAATTTCTCAGTTTTCAGTTTATGCCCATTGCCTCTTGTCACTGGGCACCACTGATGAGAGCCTGGCTCCACCTTCTTTACCCCCTCACCAGACATTTCCACCCACTGATGAGATCCTCCCAAACCTTCTCTCCTCCCAGCTGAACAGCCCCAGCTCTCTCAGCCTTGCCTTTGACAGAGCAGCTGTGGCTGCCCCATCCCTGGAGGGGTTCAAGGCCAGGTTGGATGGGGCTTTGAGCAACGTGGTCTGGTGGGAGGTGTCCCTGCCCAGGGCAGAGGGGTGGACTAGATGGTCTTTAAGGTCCCTTCCCACCCAAACCATTTGGTGACTCTATCACAGATGCTCCAGTGCCTTCAGCATCTTGGTGGCTCTTCACTGGACTCGCTCCAGTCTGCCCGTGTCTGTCGCGTCCTGGGAAGCCCAGCACTGGGTCCAGTGCTCCAGGTGTGGCCTCACCAGTGGTGAGCAGAGGAAGGGTCAGTCCCTCCAGCAGCTGGACAGGTCTTCCCTTGTACAGCCCAGGATGCCGTTGACCTTCCTTGCCGCGTTGCTGGCTCATGGTCAGCTCGGTGTCCGCAGGACACTCATCCTTCATCACAAAACCAGCACCAGCACAAGGATGGAAATGCTGCCCTCACACTTGACAGTCTGACACAACTCCTTGGAGTCCTGTCCTGCAGGAAAGCATCCTCAAACACTGATGGTCAAGTCCAATCTGCTAATAAGGATTGCAATTCCTGCCCGTATATTAGCTGTGGTATGCACACCTTTTAGTAGAGTATCATGTCTTAAAGATTGCGTAACGTAGGAACGCACTGCGTCTGAATGTTTTCCAGTGGTAAACTGATGTGACTTAAATTTAGGCTAGAAATAAGGCAGACATACAGTTTGATGTTCCAATACAGATATTGTACCTTTACCTTATCTTGTTCACTCCTAGATGAAAAGCACTTTTGCAATGCAAGACTTTCTCATCACAATGGTAATTAGATCTTAAGTCATCTTTCAACTGCTTTTTGTTAAGCTTTATTGGCCTGAACTTTATAAACTTTTTTTGGTGAGGCAGGCTTTCAGAATCTGTAAACTTCTCGTAGTTTTCCCTTAGTTTTTCCCTGAGTCCCCCACCTCCTCTGCAGCGGGGCCCGGAGACCGCGGGGCCCCGGTGCCAGCGGAGCTCAGAGTTCCCGTCCCTCAGAGCCGGGCCGCTGCCTAGGTAAGGGCGGGTCCTGCTGGGCCTTGTTCCGGAACCGCACTCCGCCCCGTGCCAGGCCCCGGACAGGCCGGGCCCGCCCAGTCGAGCTGGGACCCTCATGGAGCGGCCGCCATCACACCGCCCGCGCCGCCCGCTCACATGACTCTCCCCACTTCTCGCGAGACATTTCCCCTTTCCCGCAGCAGGACTCTCGCGAGAGCTCTGCGGCGCGCGCGGAAGGGGGAACTCTTGCGAGAATCCCGCGCGGACAGCCGACGGGGTGGACAAGATGGCGGCGACAACGACCATCTCCCTGGTGAGCGGCGCGGCCGCCGCCCTCCCACGGGCGAGCTGGGGTGGCGGGCTCGGGCCGGCCCCGCTCTGCGCAGTGCCGGCCGGCCCGCAGGCGGGGGGCGGCTCGCCTCGGCCGCGGGGCGTCGTGCGCGGCGGGCCCCGCTGGGCCGGGCCGCCGGTCGGGGCCTGCGCGGTGGGGGCCGGGGCGGCTGCCGCGGCGCGGCTGCGGGCCCTCCGCCGGCTGCGGTCGGCCTTTCCGCCTGTGCCGGCCCCTTCCCGGGCCGGCCGGTGAGGGGGGAGGCGGCTGTCCTCCCCCGGCCGCCCTCGGGGAGGGCCCCGCTGGTGCAGCGGATGGGGCTTCCCGTCGCGCTGAGCCGCCGTCGCTGTGCGCTCCCCCGGTGCCCGGCCGGTGCTCTGTGCCCGCTCTGGGTTTAGCAAAAGGGTTTCACTGCGCTGCGGTACCCGCGCGATACTTCGTTTGGGCTTCCTTGGTTTCAGAAATTCACCTGTTTGAAAGATCTGGCTAGGTGCTAGGGTTTTTTTAAAAAGGTGTTTAGCAGAGACCTTTCTCCCAGGGCCTTCTAGCCTGAGGTTAGAAAGTGAGCTGCTGATCACCTTTACTGACAAACGGGTTTGGTGCCCAGCGAGCGGTGGTTATTTTTATATTTCCTGTTGCTTCCTTTATTTTAAGAAAGGACCCCAACTGTATTGATTTTTATAAGAGTTCTTTGTGTTTTCGGGAACATTCTTTAGAGCTTTCCTGAGTGGACTGCTAATGTTGTAAGAAAGCAAAGGAACACTCTCATTTCAGAGGCTTGTTTTCTTTGTGACTTACCCTTAAATAGAAGAAATTGAAGTCCTTCACAAGGGCACTGTTCAGCTTTCCTTGGACTCCTCGTTTTTATTTTTGGCTAACTGTGGAATTGTGTAAAATGGAAATACAAAACCCGTTAGGTGTCAAGCTTCCGGGGAAGGTAGCTTGTAGTGTAATTGTGGATGCTGGGGAACTACAAAGGGGGTGGCCAGGCTCATGTGCTCCTTCCAAACATCATCAGATGCTCATGGAGTACTGGGCTGGATAGACCATTGGTGTGACACAGCAGGATATTTCTTAATGTTTTTCTATTTTCTGCTTTTCTTCTCCTTCCTCCCCCATATTGTTTCCATGGAAAATACTGGCTTTCTTTCATGACTAGATTTAATTCTAAAGCTGCTCTGTTTTTCTTTAAGGGTCTACCTTCAAACCTTGAAGGAGTTGTAGTTCACAGTATTCCTTTTTTGAGTTCCCAAATACTGGTGCTCATAATCAGGAACAAATACGAATGACTCACTTTGTTTCCCCATCTCATCTTTGCGTTATTAGGACTTTGTTAGGTTAGGAGGTTTGCCAGGTTAACTCTGGGAGTGAGTGGTAAAGTCATGAACGTGTGAGGTTGAATATAATTCCAAAGATGATCGAAAGCAAAGGAATGTTATATTGCTTAGGGTGTGTGAGGACCTAGGATTTTGTTTTTCCTCAAAGCTAAGGTAGTGACCGTCCTTTGTTTCACAGAACACTGCTTCAGCCAGTTGGTTTGGTGTCATTGTATAGTTCGATATATGTGTTTTTTAAAATGACAATGAATACATTTCAAAAATAATTAGTTAACTTCATAACTCCCAGCCACTGCACGGTTTTGCTGCATGGAGGTGAACTGATGCGGTGGCTAGTCAGACAGAAGCCTGTCAGAGCTGCAAGTCTGTTTACAGTAAATTATCAGGGCCTTACAACATAAACAGAAAAATAAAGACCTTGCTTCAGAGTTTCTATTTATCTATGTATATCAGCTATTATAAACAAATTTAATCAACACTGTAAAAGAAACTATTGTGTTACTTTTCTACACATTTGCCACTTGAACTGAGCATTAAGAGCTGAGCAGAATACGGTAAATGTGAGGAGTTTGATTATTTTTGTTTGATTGACTTCAAACACCAAGCATTCAAGCTTAAACCTGTTAACTTACACTATCAGGTTAAAAATCGTGTTTGCATTCAGAGTTATACTTCTGTTACAGATGAAGCAGCACATCGAGTCCACACAAGTCTTAATGAACCTGTGATTATTCTTGGGGGTAGGAGCAAGAATCATATAGGCCCCAGGAACTTAAAATTTATTTGCAGGGCTGGTGGGTGGCTGTATGAGCAGGAGCGAGGAGGTAGCGATGGCCTGTAGACGTGCACAAGAAATTGTCGGCAGCAGTCCTATGACTGAAGGAAGTACATAAGTACCGTGGCAGATAAGGGAGGTGAGGAACAATATGCATATTTTGAATATGCTGATGTTATTCAGCAGTGTTTGGCTACAGAAGAATTCAGAATAGCCAGTGTCAGTTGTGTCTCTGTTGGTACATCTGTCACTTCCAGAATGTTTTGACAAGAGGCAGTAGGTATCAGGAACAAAGAAAATTTAAAGGGTTGGTTAGACGAAAGATCATGTTAGAATACAAGCCTTGAGATGGAAGGAAGTAGCTTTTTTTCATTTTGCTTTCTCCCAAACGAGGTGGTATCTTCGTGCTCAAATGACGTAGCGTAAGAAACAGCCTTCCAGTTTGACTGAGTATTGAATGTTTTTCTTCAGTATGAGCTTTTGTAGTATGACTGGAAGGTGTTTATTTTAAACTTCAGGGCTGTTAAACATCTTAAATAGAGCTTTCATTCTTGCCAGCTTCACACAATGAGTTAAAACCTTTTTTTTTTTCAAGTAAGATCTTTCATAAACTGGGTGTTATTTATGTGAGTTTAGTTCTCCTCTTGCTGGAAATAACGTGAATCTGACCATCCAATATCATGTGTTAGTTCATCAGCATTTTTTTGCCACTATGTGCTTGAAAAACTGACACGTGGTCGTAGTGTTCGTGGTCCTTGAAATGAAGACCCAATTCAGATGTCTCTGCAAGCACTTTTTGCATGATCCCTGGCTTCTTTTTTTTTTCAGGTTCAAATAAGTGCCCCTATGTGTTTTAAATCTACTTTCCATGCTGGAAAGAAAATGGGCTGCTCTAGGATGTAACCAGGAAGTTGGCCTAAAGAAAGTCCAGCACTTCTGCTGTCGAATCAGAACAGCTGCAGCATTTACTTTGTTCTGGGCCAATTTAAGTCACGAAGGCTGGCTAGAAAAGCTTGAGAATTAAGGACAAAGTAACCTCAACTAAGAGGAACCCAGTTCCGGAATTTGGTAGATGTAGATTTTGCTTTCAGGTAACTTTCTGGAAGTCAATTTGCAGTACGGGCTCTGCTGTTGTACTGTTAAATGGGAAAAATAATTAGAATAGAACGCAGAGGGCTTTTGTTTGTCAAAAGGAGTGCATCTTGTAAGGAGACTGAGTTGGCTCTTATGAATTATAACTCAAAGTTCCCAAATGGTTGATGCTTTTCAAGTGTAGCGTACCTTGCATTAAGCCCATCAGTAAACATTTATCGAATGCATCTTAAATGAATGCCATGCAGTTTGATGAGCATGAGATGGGAATCATCGCTTCTTTACCTAGCCTATTCTCTTTCTAGGCCTCCCACTACTGAGAAAAAGCATCCCTTTTTCTCCTTTGAATTTTAGGTAGAATTAGGCTTTATACTAAAGTAATTTTGCAACTCTAATTTTGCCTGGTGCCAAATGCTATCGATTACAATAACAGATCTGTACTCCTGTGTTTTGTTACCCAGAATATTACTGTTGTGGAACACCGCATTGCTGTCCTGGATTAGCTCTACTGGCCATATCTGTTCTTTTCATCTGCGTGTTTTTTCTCCTCACTGGCCTTTGAAGCTGTTACCACAGGCCGTGCCCTCAGCTCGCGATACAGGCAGAGTTGCCCTACGGCCATCTCTCTTCCTCCTGATGTCAGAGCCATAACAGGTTTTTTCCGCTCGTCACATGGTCTGCGTGTGTGCCCGGACACACACAAATTCTGTAATTCCAAGGGGTCTTTTTCTTTGTTTTGTTTCGTTTCATGGGGTATTTTTTTTGTTTTTAATTTACAGTCACTCCCTCAGGAGTGCCCAGTTGTCAGTGGGAGCATGTGGGTTGATTCACAGAGCAGAGGAAGTACCCTCCTGTGTCCCTCGTAGTTAAGGAAAGGACTGCCATATGCTACTCCTGGTGCAAAATCTGTCTTCCCAACAAATAAGTATTTTGTCGGGTTCACATCAGTAACTGTGGGAATCAAGTTAAAGTGGTATTGTATTTCTAGGACAAACCTAGCAGACATTGAATTTAATTGCTGAGGGAAGTGTTAAGAAAAACTAAAGTGTGTCTGGGAAAATATTTGACTGCAGGAGAGTTAAGCTTCAGCTTTGTTTCCTTCCCCCAACATTACTGAAATTTCTTCGCCTTTGCATTGTTAGATTGCTCTTGCTGCTGCCTCTGGTATGAGGAACATGTAGTCTGCAAGCAACAAAAGTAGTTTATTGAACATCTGCAGGCTTTTTTTCTGTAGTAAGCCTGCTGTATTGGGAGCAATCCCAGTCACTGCAAGGCAGTCCTGCACAGATATTTCCAGTACTTACCTTAAATTTGCAGCTTCTGAACTGTATGTGAATTTGGAGGCTTTCTGAAGACCGTCAGCAATGCATACGTGCATTGTTCAGCGGGAAGGCAATAAGCAGCTACAACAAAGATGTTAGTAGCAATAGGTCCTCCTCAAATACTTTTAACTGTAAAAGTGAAACTAACCATTCTTAATTTTGACTGTAAAGTTGTGTGTTACAGGAAGTAGTTGCATATCTGCATTTGAGATCTAAAATTCAACTATGGTATGTATGGGATAAATTTTCTTAGCCTGGAGTAATTAAGTTCCCCATGAAGCTTATGAGGACCAGTACTAGTTACTTCAAGACTGCATGTATTTCTTCTTTTCTTTTGATCTGAAGTAGTTCTTAAAAAAACCCAACTCTTTTGCATGTTTGAAATAGTTCATAGTTTCTGTCCTACTGCCACAAGCAAGATAGGTTTGTAACATGTAGGGGAGTATTTATGTATGCTGCTTGTGCTGACAGAGTGGCGGGAAACAACAAAAAAATTCTTATAAAAGTATAGTTAATTATTAATGTAATTCTGATGAAATTTCTTAGTTACTTGATTGGTACCTTTTAGTGTTAGAAATTGAATCACCTGTTACAACAGATTAAATCATTAATGTCTTGTTAAAGAAACTTATATTTTTAAACCAATTAAGTAGTCTTGAGGCATTTGGTGCCACTGCTTTTGATATCAGTACTGTGAAAGTGTTGTATGTCACAGCTTTAGGCACTGGTCCTTGATGTATTTCTATTGTAAATGCTCCTTTAGTGCCTGGTGACCTCCTCACACTCAGGGACAGTATGTCAGAATGAAGTGCAGTGCTTTGTGTTTTGGTATTCACCTGATTTCTTGGTCTTGTGAATTTTTTTGCATTACCTCTGTGGTTTTTGACGCTCTTTCCAGACTAGTGACATTCTTTAAAATATAAATGTACCAAAAATTGATACAGTATGTCTCTTATTTGTCTCACCAGTTCATTTATAAAGATAAAAACACTACAGTGTTATTTCTATGTATTCAGTAATATTATTAACCCTTTTTGCCATCCCATAATATACTCATGTGTGATTGCTTGCTTGTCTTCCTTTTTGCATTCTTAAAATCACGTCTCAGTTAAATAATTTGTCCTTTCCTGCAGGAGGGATGCATGCTCTCTGTTGGTGACTTCAGTGACAGCAAGTCTTATCAACTAAAATTAGGATCATAGAATTGTGTAGGTTGGAGGGGACCTTTCAGATCTAGCCCTAACGCTGACAAAAACCACCATAACCCACGTCCCTCAGCACTGCGTCTGCCCAGTGTTTCAATCCCTCCAGGGATGGTGCCTCAACCACTTCCCTGGGAGCTTCTTCCAATGCTTGATAACCCTTTCAGTGGAGCAGTTTTCCCCAATATCCATCCTAAACCTGCCCTGGTGCAACTTGAGGCCATTTCCTCTTGTCCTATGGCCTGTTCCTTGGGAGAAGAGCCCGACCCCCCCTGGCTGCCCCCTCCTTTCAGGGAGCTGCAGAGAGCGAGAAGGTCTCCCCTCGGCCCCCTTTTCTCCAGGCTGAACACCCCCAGCTCCCTCAGTTGCTCCTTTTTCAGACTTGTGCTCCAGACCCCTCAGCAGCTCCGTTGCCCTTGACATTGGCAGAAGTCATTTTGGAGCCTGACAATGCCAAGAGAGCTATCTTCTGCTAAGAGCAAGTGGTGATTCAGAGGAACGCAGCATGGACATTGAAATCACATGCAAGCTTTCGCTGCGCTTGCTGTGTAGTCTGTAGCTGCATTAAATGGAGAAGGGGTAGCTGAAGGATTTGTCACTAGGACAGTGAGCTGATGGACAGGGACAGTGGTGACCCCTTTTGGGGGAAGGTGTGTCTTCCCTTGTGTCTTACTTTACTGTTTGTGATCAAGAGAAAGAGGATCGTGTGCGTATTGATTTATTTTAGCACTGTATTGTACCTTGTCAGGAACAGTAGTTTTCTTCCTTAAAAAGCTGAAAGTTGAGATGCAGGTGATTTCTGGGTTCCATGACAGATAAGTGGTAACGCAGAGCATGCTGCATGTAAAAGTAACATCTAGAAGATTTTTTAATTTCTCGGTACTGATCCAGTGGAGAGGAGTTCTATGAAATGCAGTGAGAAGGCCTCACAAGGAATTGTTTCAAGAGTAGATAGATCACTTGTGTACCTGTATTTAAGACTCTTCGTGTTTTCAGATGTTGGATTTGCATAGGATTTGGTGCTCTGGAAAAACTGTGTTATGCTACTGGACAGCAATAGTGAAATTCATCATAGAATCTCCTTGCTCATTTAAATAGAAGAGATGTTGCTGGCCAAATACAGAGTCATGTAAACAGTTTGGTCCTGTGATGCTAGGAAAATGACACATTTTGAAAAGTTTTAATCCCTGCCCATTCTTTATGGAACACATCTGGTAGGATGGTGGAAAAAACGTGGACATGCCCCATGCTGCGGATTTTGGCAGTACATTAGTTGCACGTGCTTACAGTAACAGAGGAAATAACTCACTGGTGCTGCCGTTCCTCCCCATTTGAAAATAAGTATTCAATGGGGAGCGGAAAGGAGTAGTTGCTAAAGAAGTTCAAGAATAGTAAATGGTCATTGTGCACATAAAGGCTTGCAGAGTTACAGAGCTTACAGCTGAATCCACAAAGATTTAGATAGTAAATGGTGGCAAAATACTTCAACATATTGCATATACTTCAAGTATACAGTATCTGAAGAAGGACCTTTTCTGAAAAATAACCTATTGTGCAAGTAAAAACACTGCCTTTGACCAGCACTCAGGTGATGCTTCTTCCAGCTTCGCTACTGGTGTGGGGTGTTGTAGCATGAAAATATTGAGAGCCACACAGGTTCCCAAGCACTGATGCAGGTGGTAGAGCAGGGATTAAACTGAGTATACTGGCCAGGTACTTCACCAGTCCTTTTTCCACCTCTGTCTTATTGAATCTTCATGTTGTTTGCTTGTTATGGTTCCTAAAATAAACAAGATTCTGTGTTTTTCTTTCTCTTGTGTGTGTTTATACTTCAGAGAAATTCTCAGCCATGTAATAAATTTCCAACGAATGTGCCTGAACTCTTGGAGTTCAAACCACCTTAAAGGGCCAAGCAACGCTCAGAAGCAATGTTCATAGCACCAGGTATACAGTTTCTATTTATTTCTCTTTTAAAAGAAGCTCCTATTCTCCTGCTTCTGTTGTCAACTTCTCTCCCATTTTTCTTGTTCCGTCCTAACTGTTACAGTGCATTTAAATAAGGCAGTGTTCAAGGTGGACGGCCTTAGCAGAAAGCACCAACTGCTTTTCACCAGGTACTGTTACATTGCTGCCCAGCAGACTAAAGTAATTGTGCTGAGCCTTTTCTTGGTAGTGGCATTACTCTGAGGTGCCAGGAAAGAGGGAAGCAATGGTCATTTCCCTGTGAATGGTGGGAGACTGGGATTATTTTACACAATCTGCTGCTTTTCATATAGACTGCAGTAACAGAGGGTGGTAGTCTACCTTGAAGAAACTCTGTTAAAAGGGTAGCTGGTGATACGTTTTTGATCAGTGAAGTCATGTAGTAGCTTTGGTTTCTTTCCAGAGGGGTGTGTGGTGGCAAAGAGCTTGGAATCAGCTCCAGTCGTGCCTGGATCTGGCTTCTTGGATGCTCCTTGTCACTTGTAGATCACTTCATCATCCTTAGTTTTGATTACATCCTCCATGCTGGAGATTGGGTGTTATAAGCCAGTTTTCAGAAGCTGTGCCATTTAATGAGCTCAAATGTCTAAATTCTATTAAGTGTAGATCTGTAATAGTCTTTATTTTTAAAGAATCATAACTAATTATAATCAATGGAGTAACTCTTTTTTTATTGTGAATGGTTACATTTGATAGTCGTTCCACTATGTTTTTCTTCTCCCAAATCTCATAGCTCCTAAACTGAGATAATTAAATTTTTAAAAGCTGAGAGGAAATAGAAATAGCAATAGAAAAAGGTGTGTGCTTCTTAAATTGTCTGCAGAAAAGTAAGGAATTGTGATTAGGGGCACAGAGTCTAGTTGGAGACCAGTGACGAGTGGTGTTCCCCAGGGGTCAGTACTGGGTCCAGTCCTGTTCAATATATTCATCAATGACCTGGATGAGGGGATAGAGTGCACCCTCAGCAAGTTTGCTGATGACACCAAGCTGGGTGGGGTGGCTGACACACCGGAAGGCTGTGCCACCATACAGAGAGACCTGGACAGGTTGGAGATCTGGGCAAAGAGGAACCTTATGAAGTTCAACAAGGGCAAGTGTAGGGTGCTGCACCTGGGGAGGAACAACCCCATGCACCAGTACAGGTTGGGGGTGACCTGCTGGAGAGCAGCTCTGTGGAAAGAGACCTGGGAGTCCTGGTGGACAGCAGGATGACCATGAGTCAGCAATGTGCCCTTGTGGCCAAGAAGAACAATGGCATCCTGGGGTGCATCAAGAAGAGTGTGGCCAGCAGGTGGAAGGAGGTCATCCTCCCCCTCTACTCTGCCTTGGTGAGGCCGCAGCTGGAGTGCTGTGTCCAGTTCTGGGCTCCCCGGTTCAAGAGGGACAGGGAACTGCTGGAAAGGGTGCAGCAGAGAGCTACAAAGATGATTAGGGGACTGGAACACCTCTCTTATGAGGAAAGGCTGAGGGATTTGGGTCTCTTCAGTCTGGAAAAAAGACGTCTGAGGGGTGACCGTATCAACACTTATAAATACTTAAAGGGTGGGTGTCAGGAGGATGGGGCCAGGCTCTTTTCAGTGGTGCCCGGGGACAGGACAAGAGGCAATGGGCACAAACTTGAACATAGGAAGTTCCACCTAAACATGAGGAGGAACTTCTTTACCCTGAGGGTGGCAGAGCACTGGAACAGGCTGCCCAGAGAGGTGGTGGAGTCTCCAACTCTGGAGACATTCAAAACCCACCTGGACGTGTTCCTGTGTAACCTGCTCTAGGTGACCCTGCTCTGGCACGGGGGTTGGACTAGATGATCTCCAGAGGTCCCTTCCAACCCTATGATTATATGATTCTATGATTCTATGAATTGCCTGTAGGATAGCATATATGTAAGATGTAAACAAATGGGAAGGGGAGCCAGGAGGGCCTGGTGGAAAACGTTTTTTTAGCCAATTCATTAAGAATAAGAATGATTTATTTTTTATTTTTTTTTTAATGTTCGTAATCAAAATTAATCTTGGGGATGATGTAGCCTTCCTGTACGGAACAGATCCCCATTACTATATTGCTTTGGTACTTGTTTTCGGTCTGCATGTGGACTGTGCAATAGTATCTTTTGATCAGGTGTGTGCACTTGAGTGTCCCAATTTGCAGCCTGTAAATGGTTCCATCTCCCTCTGTTCTTATTCAAGTGTAGTCTATCTTTTGTTGTGCTTTTATTCCCCTTAGGCCCTTGTGTGCTATTCAGTGTAGCTATGAACTTCCATCTGAAGGGACCAGTGAAGGAACTGCAGCTGTAGAGCATTGTATTCAGCTACTTGTAGAATACATTTTTATGTTAGAAGGGTTTATTTTGCATCTATTCGTGTTCATTGATCCTAGAAAATGCTCCCAAAACCCTTACGGTGAACTTGAGGCTGAATGCACAAAACCAGAGGTCTCAATTGTTGCTGTAATTGTAGTGGAGTAGGAATGATCTAGGCCATATCTCTGAACATCGGCGGGCTCATCCTGCGGCTTGCTTTGCTCTCCAGGTAGGTGAGCTCCACTCCTCGCCCGCAATGGTCTGACAAAGAGCAAGGGAAGCGGCGCAGCCCGGTAGGAGGCAGCACGCAGGCTGCGGTCCCCAGCACGCTGAGACAAGTGGGCTAATGTGGGAGGAACTTTGCAGCTGGTGAAGGGAGTACTTAAAGAATGTCTTGTTTCCTACTATTAACTGAAGTTTTTCCCATGATAGTTGTTATACTGAAACTATATGTAGTGTTCGCAGACACGGGTCTATTCAATCTGCTATGTGTCTACTATGGTATTTGACCATTCTGGTATTTTAAGTGGTTGACAATTGAGTTGAGAGAAGAGATTAGTTCTGTTGATGGATGATACAGGCAAAACTTACATGAACAACAAAGGCAAGTCCAGATCCTGCTGCCTTAAGCCGTGAAGGTGGTGAGGTTGTGAAATGGATGGTTCCAGCAATGGCACCATCATGCTGTGGTCACACTCGCTTCTTCCTCTGCTTCATGGCCTCGGGATGGAGTTCCCCTATGGTGCAGAGTGTGAGTCAGACCAGTCCTGCTCTACGTCCTCGCGAGAAATGCACAGCATCGTGTTGGGAAAATGAACACAGTTGCCTCATGAGAAGTTGCTAGTCCAAGAGTCACTGTCTTTTAGGTAAATGAATTGCCAGAGGATCTCAAGATAAAGAATGACTGGGCAACGTGATGGTAAATGTTGCATTTAATATGTTAGAACATATGAAGTAATGTGTGTATGGTGGGGAAAATAAACTCATTATGTGTGCACTGTGACAGGTTGTGAAATCACCTGTTCCTGCATGCGCTAATTAAAGTTTATCTGCTTAAACAGAATGTGACCCCACTTTATACACAGTAAGTAGAATAAGAAATTTGGTTAACAAGCTGACTAAGCAGCATTTAGTGTCAGTTCCCCCCCGATCAGTTGCGGGAAAGGATTCGTGGCAGCCGTGCCTCGAGGGAGAAGTTGGTGCAGTCCCTCTGTCACAGCTTGGAGGGTGTCAGCTGGGGAGGTCTGTGTGCGGGACTCCATAACGTCACCGTCCAGCATTATGGGCAGCAAGGGCAAGTGGGACAGCTGGGGATTGCAGCCCTCCATAGGTACTTAATGATCTCGATACGGCAGGGCTGTGGCGTTGGAGCTTCTCTTCTCACAGCTGGAACCAGCAGTTACTGTAGACAGAGAGACGCTTAGGAGGCCTGGAGTTTTGAGGCTCTTGTGTTCTGCGTCCCACTCCTTTTTAGTGGGAGGACTTGAGGATCGTTACCTTGGGCCTGGGCCAAGGTGCCTTCCGAGGAGCTGCTGCTTTTCTCCTCTCTGCTGCTGTTTACTTCCTGAACTTGGCAATTTCTGTTAATTCCATAGTAATTCTTAAAATCTAAATTAATACCCTAAATTGAGAATACCATGTGAATGTGCTTGAGCTTCACTTGCACTTAGGTGGTATTTGTCGTTTACTGTGGAAAGAATTCACATGGTTAAAGTGTCTTAACTATTTTGCACTTTTCCCTCCCCATCACAAACAGAACATTGTACATATCAATATATAGAAAAAAAAGTGAAAATACCATAAATGAAAAACTGGACTGCCGGGGAACTTGTGATTCTGAAAGAGATGGGTGGTTGGTCTGTGCCTACTGAGTATTATGGCAGTCGTCGCGGTGTAGGCGCGGGGCTGGTGCTCTTGAGCAGTCAGATGGGCAGTGTATGGCTCTTGCTAGAACTGGGGGTCTACTGCTACCTGCATCGCTCTGCTGTCACCAAGGGCTTCTGGCAGTTCTGTTATGTCTTGTTGGGAGTTGTTGCAGCAGCTCGTCTCTTTGTCAGTGTGTGGTCCCCTCTGCCTTGTGGTAGGATAAAGAGGATGCGATGAAACATGCGATTCGTATGCAGCCAGGATGCAGGATCATCTGCTTCTGAAAGCCATGGCTTTCAGATATAGCCAAAAAATAGCTTTTTGCTCTTCTGTATTTTGGTATTCTGTTCGTAAGACCTTGATGTACCTGTAAGTTTATTTTTTTTCTGGAGGAGATCATCAGTGGTCTTTCAGGGACATTTGTGCTCATAGGAAATATGTAAGTCGTTAGCTAGTGCCACAAGTGTCATGAGCAAGTGGTTGTTCTGAATAAATGGGAACCGAATTAGTGGGAAATACTCGCTGTTACTTCTGCTAAAATGCCAATTACTTTGATATTATATCTTTTCCAAGTGACAGTTTTGTTCCTATGCCAGGAGAGTTGGTTTTGGTTTGCCATCTGAATGGGTCTGTTCGGTTTTTTTCTATACTGTGCTTGTTAGAGTGCTTACATATAAATTTAATCTTTTTTTCCACTGGAGAACTGAGACATTTGTTAATAGGTTTTTAATGATGAACCCTATTTTGACTGAAAATCATGTGATGGCACCTTTGGGATACCAAAGTATAATACCCTGAGCATACACGTTAGTGGATGCTTACCAGAAAGACATAAGCTGCTGAATCATTTTAACCAGAACCAGGTCGATGGGTATACCTTAGGGTAACCTGCTGTTGCTTAACATGGCAGGAATAATTGACCAGTTGTTACACAGGAATGGGCTTCAGTGTAAAACTTGAGCTTGAGGTAGAGAAGTCGGTAGAATATCTAAGACACAAAGAAGGCTGACATTTGTTAGCTACACGTGTATCTGAAACCATGAAAAGTCAGTTCAGTGGCCCAGAAGCTTCTTTCTAGACCTATTCTGGTGTCGGGTTTGGGAATCTGCATGGGCAGGTAGTGTGCGTCTCATACTAAGTATGAGAACAGTGCTGCTTTGTTACTCGGTACCTGGTACAGAACAGAGGTTTGGAAAAGTTTCAGAGAAGATCTTAAAAAGAGAACTTGAGAAACCAAAGGTGAAAAACCAGCATAGGAAGAGATGGAAGGAGAAAATAGATGGGTACACATGACAGACTTTAACTGTTGAGAGGTGGGATGGAGATGATCTGAGTGAAGACTGGGGAGTCTTTAATTTTCTTTAAATCTCGTGGTTAGGGAACTCTTTAAGTATCCAACATGTTCATTGGTTTGTACAATTGATGGGATAGCTCTCCCATAGGGAGTGGCTAGAATATTAACAGGTTGTCATGAATTACTAATAGGTTTGGGAGGACTTTTTAGCCAACTGTGGCATTCTGACATTAAGTGCTTTGGGTTTCTGGGAATGAAGAAATTGGTCACTTCTGTAAGAGCAGGTTTTTTTCACAAGTATTTTCTATTTTCTCAGGGTACAGAGTCCATTAAGATGGAAAATGGACAAAGCACGGCATCTAAGCTGGGGCTTCCTCCCCTCACACCAGAACAGCAGGAAGCTCTCCAGAAAGTGAGTAAACTCAATGTGAATTTGCTTCTTAGCACTCTTGTTTGGTTGGTTGGGGTTTTTTGTTTGTTTGTTGGGGTTTTTTTTTAATGAGCATCTGTTACTGATGTTATAAAAGGGAGCTCGCCTACCAATAATATGTATGGGGTAGTGGCCATACTGTGTGTGGATTCACACTTTCCAATGTGTGCCCAATAATTTCTTCTTTTGGTTTAGAGTTTATAGATGCTTTTTGGGGAGCATGATGTCGAATTTGCTGTTGGGGTGGGAATAGTGTTTTTAATTTAAAAAAAAAATATCATAAGTAAATAACGTCTTAAGATCACGTTGTAATTCTAAGATAATATCCAGCTGCCACAAAGCTACTGCAAGGAGCAGTCTGTACTCCACAAGGAATAGGTTTCTGATATGCTCCAGCTGCTCTTTTATTCTGTCCACACAAGAACACATCATCAAGTATCTCTGTTTTTTCCTTACGCTCTTTCCCATGTTGTTGTAAAGAGACCCAGTAGCAAGTATTTTCAACCCATTTGAGCCAACCTGTTTTAATCTAGGTCAAATTTCAGTCCAGCTCTGATTTCTGGTTGTCAATCGTGTTTTATACAGCCGGTGGGGAGGTTACTGCTGACTTCTGCCCACTTTCCTGATGGGAGTGAGTGATGCCTGGCTTGCTGAGAGGAGAGCAGAGTTGGGAAAAGAGGGGAAAGAAAACAAAACCAGGGAATGTGGGAGCTGTGGGCTAGGTGTCTTCTGTACTCTGGTGAGGCAAGTAAAGTATTATTCTAGGTAGGCTTCGTGTGAATGTTCCCGTAATGTTGAAGCTGCTTGTGTGTGTGTTGTTTGGCTCACAGTGTGAAACGGCCTCGTTTCCTCTGGCTTCTCCGTAGCTGACAGATGTAAATCCCCTTGTCCGTTTCCAGGTTTCCGAAGCACACGTCTCAAATCCACGGTTTAGAGCCTACCGTTCCCTGGCACCTCCCAAACACGTACAGCCATGGAAAGCAGGTGCCCGAGGGGTTGGCTGAATGTGTTTGTACTGTCCCCTGGGAATAGGCACATATGTGGGTACTAGGTTTCCCTTGACAAAGAGCCTCCATGTCAGCACCACTGGGTGTAAAGCTCAGACTTTGTCAAATTTCTAGAAGACTGAAAGAAAAAGCCAAGTCAGTCTTGTGTCTGCAGGCTAGGAACCAGAGAAGGAGAGCTGGAGCATTTTAGTGAGCGAAAGCAGTGGGTCCTCCAAACTAGAATAGGCCAGATGTGATAAGAAACGAGAGGGGGAGTGCCCAGTCAAGAGACTGGCCTTGGGGATTTGGAGGCCCTTCCCTTTTGTAGAAACTCTTTGTCCAGATGTTCTCTGAGTGGAGAGGACTTGAAGGAGGCTATCTGTCCTGCCCTCATCCCAGCAGGTAAGGTGCTATGGTGGGATCTAAGGGGCAGAGGGCGGATGAGGGGAAATGCGAAGTGTCTAGTGCATGCTGCTTTCCTAACATTGCGCCTGCTGCAGATTGAGTCCATCCAATCCTCTGCTCAAGCACCGTGCTGTATTTCAGGGCTCACAACTCAGAGGTGCAGACCGAGATGTTAGTAAGCTGTTGGCCGCTGGCTAATGTACAGTGCCTTAGAGCTTAGGGCTGGAGCGCCGAAAAGTTCCACTGGCAGCCAGTTGTGTGGTTCTGGGGAGCTGTGGTGTAAAATCAAACATCGACCCCTGCTCTGTGGTATTGTCCAATGACTACAGAGTCTCTATTTCTTTCTAGGCAAAGAAGTATGCGATGGAGCAGAGTATCAAGAGCGTGCTGGTGAAGCAAACCATCGCCCACCAGCAACAGCAGCTCACCAACCTTCAGGTGAGAGACCCTCTGAGATGCTCCTTCTGTGTCTTACTCTCCCCAACAAGGTGGAGTTCTTTTTGCACTTAGAACCAGAGCACAGCCCTGAGGCCTGCCTGGGGCCGGGTACATGCGCTTGTGTTTCCACAGTGAAATCGAAATATACTGTCTTCAGCTCACTGAAGAAACTGCCTTTAATCGCATGCACAAATTGCCCCCCAAATTTCATTAATTCAAAGAGTAACTTTTTAAGAGTTTCTTTCCTGTTGGCTGGCAAATTCTTCTTGAAATGCCAGAAGCCAAAGAATTTGCTGTGGGTTTCGCTTTTGAATATATTTAAGGTGGTGTGTAGGGTTACTGGGAAGAGTATCCTTTTGCCATCTCCTCTGCTTGAGGGGAGGGTACCTGTCTCTCCCGTGTTATTGGCAGCGCTGCCCCATTTCCCTCCCCTTCACCCGGTGCTCTCTCAATTTCAGAGTTCTGCTGGCAATTCCTGCTAATGCTGGAATGCCTATGTACTGGGAGACCCCTTAACTGGTATTTAAATCTCCGTTCCTTCAGAGGTTTCTTGAACACATCTCACTGCCTCCTATTCAAAGTTAGGAAGCCCAAAATAATGGCTTTGGGATGTTGGATTTTTTGTCCTGAGGAATCACTGTGGATGCGCTTGCCACATCAGGCAGCTCTGGCCTTTCAGGGCTGTGCATGTTTCTGAGTGTCTGATCTAGTTTGAGGGTCTCCTTTTTAAATGCTGGGGGTGAATCAACGACAGTGGTTGCAGAGGTTACTATTGCCTTGAGTCCCCCCTGGGAGAAGACCCTGCTTCCTGAGGCAGTGGCAGCAGCACAACTCCACCCTGACCTGGTGGGACTGGAATCTGCAGGTCCCAGCGCTGGACAGTCCTTGGGACCAGGCAGTGAGGGGCAAGGAAGGAGAGGCCTCTCTCGCAGGTTCCCTGTGCCGCCGCTCTGCTTGAGTTTTTACAAACAGCCGTAGTATGCTCAGCTCCAACAGACTGAACTCTGTCTTTACTGTCTTTCAGATGGCAGCAGTGACAATGGGCTTTGGAGATCCTCTCTCACCTTTACAATCGGTCAATAGACATATTCACTTCTTCTTGGGCACTATGTCTTAGTCAGGGCCTAGAGTGGGGAAGTATGTAGTGGTAATACAATGCTCCTAATTCAACCCAGCACAACCCTCCCACATACCCACCTGTTATGGACAAGCACAACAAGCAGAGGCAAAGTGTAAACTCCCCAGAGGAAGACCCTAGGCTGGGTGCAGTCTGCTGTGACACTGGCAGTCGGGGTCCTGGAGGCAGTTGGCAAAGAAAGCTTTAGATTTCGAACAGTTCTGAACACACCCGTGAAATTGTGGGAGCTGCATTTCTAGGGATGCTACAGTTCTGAGGTCCTGACCTAAAACTAACTGCCAAGGTAACTCACACATGGGCGATTTCTCACGAAATAAACTCACAGCACTGGAGACCTGGCAGCTGAGGTGCTGGGGAGGACTGGGGCACTACAGGGTTGCAGAAGACGTAGCCCAGATGTAAGACTGCTCTTTACTGTGCATGTTTCCAGACTAGGTGAATATGGCATGTTTCAAGTAAAGTAAAAGCAGGATGGAAGTAACAAAACTGCAGGACGATTCAGAGAACCTGTACAGTCCTTCAGTGCTGCAATTTCTAATTGGATGCCACAAAGAGCCTAATTACCTGGGATTATGCAGCCCTTCCTTTTTTCTAGACAGGTTGGACAATGGCCACTGCGGAAAGTGTCCCATAAGCTCCACTCTGCATGCAAAGCTTCATTTGTAAATTAATTTGTAAATTTGTCAATATTTTTCCATCTTGCTGGAATATAGTATTTCTGCTTGGTGTAAAATGCAACCAGAGGCTTGTACTCCAAAATGAAAGATGCACTAATACTAAAATCACCTGTTTTCCCTTCTTTAACACAGCCACAGTAGGTAGTGTGTTAGCAGGGAAGCCAAAATATATTTTATGGAGGTGTGTAAGTTTGGAATGGAACAGAATTATACATTTTGATGTGAATTTGGCACAGCTGGTTTCTGAGCCCTCATGCCCGGTAACTTCTGCCAGTTAATGTAGATGCTTACTTGATAGCATAACTCCATCAATTTTGCTTAAAAATTGTTTTGGCTCATTATTCACAGCTGGGCAACAGATGAAAAGAGTGTACTGATAACGTAACAGGAAATGTTTAATTTCTCATTAGCCTCAAGGGCATAGTCAGCATTGCGAATCCTTATCCTAAGACATTCCTCCCTCTCTAGGGAGTCAGAGGCTATTGCCGATGGGACAGAACCACTGGCTGTGGTACAGTTCACTGTAGTTAGGATACCTGGTCCTCAGCAAATGTTAAATCCCGAAGCCTATCAGGAATGTAGAAAATGCAGACAGATCTCTGTCCGACACGTTTTCCTGTTGACAAGATTCCTGATGTTCCTACACGAAGGAAGTGCAGCCTGAACTTCCTATTGCGGTATCTCAGTGCCTGAGATTAAAGCTTCCTGTCTACTTAATGCTCCAATTATCACAGCACAAGATTTCCATGTCACTCCAGCAAGATGAACACAATTTCCTGGCGCTGTATTAAAATCTAAACTAGTGGTGATGTTTCTGCATCACGTCCTTTGTTTAAAGGAGCACTTCAAGATGATGTTTTGGCTTGTCCTTAAAATAACCTTCATAAGCACTTAACAGCAGCGTTACTCAGATATAGCTATTAGCTGCTGCCTTTATGAAGGTTGCAGACACTTTAAACTCCATTTTAGAGGTGGAGAAGGAGGGCCAGTGGCCAATAAAAGCTACTTCGTGTACCTGGTGAAAACAATGAGATTTCTCGTCATGAGTCTCTGACGCTGTTGTGTGCTTAGTTCACAGGTCTGCATTGCATCATTCCCTAACTCGGTGCTACTGATGCCTGTTAGTGATCCACAAATGCCTGTAGTCATCTCGGTCCACCTCAGTTCTGCCTTTTGTAGCTCCAAATTTCTAATATGCTGTTGAAGTAACAGAGTCCTTACTCCACCCCACCTATTTTGTTAGGACTCTGCAGCAGGGTAAGATGTGCATTTCCTCCTGTAAAAGTTGCTGCCATGGGAGAGGACAAATGCCATTTATCTTGCACTGGTTGCACTGATAACTGAAAAGAAGGAAATGTCCTCTTTGTATATATAGACCCTTCAGAAGGTGAAAAATCCCTCTGCCTGGTGCAAGGCTGCAGTTTCTTGTCAAGAAGCACTCCTAGTAAAACACTGAATTTTTGTCCCAGTCGGTGGCACCGTGGGTGAGGCACTTCACTCGGACGCTGGGGGTTAGCATGGGGATGGCTCTGAACCCATCAATGGACACACTACACAGACTGAGGGGCTACTGATCACTGGCTTTCCTGCACCAAAGCTGGGAATGTGTTGGAGAACCTGGGAGACAACACATCAGCTGTCCTGCGTGTACACGTGCCATAGTCCTCCTAGTCACAGCATTGCAGAGTAAATTGAAAAACAGCTTATTTTTAACTGTGTGAAATACTTAAACCCAGTCAAGAGGCAAGCTTAATGTCACTTCAGGAGCAGCAGTACGGGGTGAGAACCATTCCTGTTTATAGTATCCCTGCTGTATTGAATAGTAGGAGTCGAACCTTTACAGTTTGTTTCCTCCTATGGTCAATGTCAGTCACGTACGGGTACTATGAGAGAGGAGGATTTCGTCAGGTACAGTTTGTGTCCCTGCTTCTGTGACTGTCACAGATAAAATGCTGCCCCTCTGTTTTGCCGTTTGAGTTGCAGCATCCCCAGACACGTCAGAGCTCATTGTGCTCACGCTCGTTACGGCATCCTGAAAACCGGCCTCTCGTCAAGGCCTTGATTAAAGACCCTCTTGAACAGCGGTGGTGGGGAAGAGGTGGTTGCTCAGAGCTCCCTCCTTTGGTGCCGAGCACTGCGGTGCTGGGAAGGGAGAGAGAGGCATCAAGCTTAATGCTGCGTTTGCCTCCTCTGCAGCAGTCCGTAGCCCTTACTGCTTGACGTTTGTTCCATCTGTTCCAGGCAGAACAGGAGTGAAGCCCTCTGCGTATCTCCAACGCACTGTAATTCAGTCTTGCTGGTCATAGGGAGCTGCCTCTACAGAGACCTCATTTTTGCCTTGGTCCCAAGACGTGCTGCTAGGACATGCTGGCCAAACCTCTGGGTTTTTTGTAGGCAGCATCTTCCCAGAATAATGTTCATTAGTAGCAGCAATGCTAGAATTGCAATTGGGTGAAAAATAATTGAAAGATATACTGCTTCTTTTGGATACCTGCTGTAAGAAATTTCTGGATTTGTCTTGCAAACAGGTTTTCAGGCATACTTAGGAGAAAATAGCACAGAGACCTTCTCTGCACCGAAACTGATAAGGGCGGAGTCTGTGGGGGCTGCACCACTATCTGAGCCAGTAACAACAGGCAGCGATAAGTACTAGCACCACACACTTAACTAAGAAGTTTCATTTAACCATTTATTTTTTTTTTTTGCTTTGCTTTTCAATGTGCGGTGGAAGTGGTGCCTAGTACTGGATCTCCTCCTGCCTGGGGCTGGGAGGGGGGAGGTGGTGTGTGATGCTTGAGGGAGTGGGGAGGAGGTGCCCAATTCCAGATCCTTTGCTGCCTGGGAGGATGGGGGGGTGGGGGGAGCGACTAGGAGGTGTCCAGTATCGGATCTCTTGCTGCCCCTTGCGGGAGGGAGTGGGAGGGATGGCTAATAGTGTCTAGAATTGAGACCTTTGCTGCCTGGAGGGGGAAGCTGTCCCAGAATGAAGTTATTTCCTCCTCCTGCAAGCGTTGCTGGAGATGTGATCAGCCTGGGGAGGGTTAGACCTTACCAGTGGGGTTGGAGTTAAGGCTCCTGAGGTGGCAGACCCCATCAGAGATTTGACTGCCCCTGGGAGTGAGCCGTACTGCTTATCCGCTCCAGCAGTCTGTGCATTGAGCAGGAAAATACTTCTCTATTACTACGCGTGCCAGGCTGTGCTGCAGCCCAGTGAGGAGCTACCTGGTGTTGGGTCATAGCTCCTGGGAGGGAAGGAGGAAGGGAAAGAGGTCCTGGCGTCCACGACCACCCCGTGATCTAACCAGCCAGTTCTTCTTTCCAATACAGATGGCAGCTCAGAGGCAGCGCGCCCTGGCCATCATGTGTCGTGTGTATGTGGGCTCCATATACTATGAGCTGGGAGAAGACACCATTCGCCAGGCCTTTGCCCCTTTTGGACCTATAAAAAGCATTGATATGTCCTGGGACTCTGTTACGATGAAACACAAGGTTGGTTAACAGCCCTTGAGTGACATGGTTTTCCTTCTCTCCGAGGCCTTCCTGAATATATCCAGGAGAAGAAGGAGGCTTTATCCTCGTAGAGAGCGGGCTGCTTTTAGCACTTTAACTTTGACATAAATGTTTGTAGCTGCCTGCTCTGCTTAGCTTTGTGGGATTCTGTAGTGGGAAACAGATGTACAGCGGGGTGCTGTGCACGAAAGACGCCAAATAGCTGGGACTCCTGTATGTGGTGGCCTTTTGCTCTTTTCCCTCTGAACAGGAGGGGCTCTGGAAGCAGGTAGCCTTCTGTCGGTGCCTCTGCATGCCGTTTTCTGCTTTAATAAAAAACTGCTTTAATGAAACATCCTCTTAGGCCACGATAGTAGGAATCTGGTACGTGGGAAGTCTTGGCTGCATTAGCTTGGCAGTAGATTCAAGACAAGATACGGCTGGTATGATTGAACAAGCGTATCCTTCTGTCCTAGGGTTTTGCTTTTGTGGAGTATGAGGTGCCTGAAGCTGCTCAGCTGGCCTTGGAGCAGATGAATTCTGTCATGCTGGGGGGAAGAAATATAAAGGTGAGTAGCAGGCCTGCTCTAAAAATTCTTAGTTCTCTTTACTATGAATAATGGGTTTGTGCCTAGAAATGCTTCCCACGCACTGTCACGTGGAAGATAACCTAAAGGCTGTTCCCTGGTAGACCTTGATACTCAACCCATTGACTGTATTGTCGTTCTGGGTCCCTTTCTCCCTGAGGAGAAACACCCAGCATGCTAATGAAACCTAGAAACTTGTTCTCATGAGCTAGCTCAGACTTTCCGTCCACGCGTAGAATGGAAGACTCTTGAGGACAAGACAAAGGTGATTCTTGATATTTTAACGTTGCTTTCTTATGTTGTACCTGTGTGGATGGTAGATAAGTAGCATTGGGCTTTTGTTGTGCCTCTCGAGAGTGTGAGGGACTTCAAGTAGTGGTCCACCCTTGCCATACAAAAAGGAGGCGTTCAGAACAAACAGAAAAGAACAAAGGATTGTAGCTGTGGTTTTTTTAGGCAGCAAGAGGGGATCTTGCAAAGGTGAAACTTTGGGGATTGAAATTGGGGGGGAAAACTAGAATTTTCTGCAGTGTTTTATATCTTGCATTTATATCTCTGATATTTTCTGCATATCTGCAGTGTCTGATTTCCAAGAGGGTTTTAGGAGCCTTCAAAAGGATATAGAAGCATTGTGTTTTGCATTCAGAATTGTTTTCAGTTCCTGGAAGCTGGTCTCTGGCAGGTCAGGTAACATAAATGGGGGAAATTACCTGCTCTAGGAGAATCTGCTCTGGCCGGGGAATTGGACTAGATGATCTCCAGAGGTCCCTTCCAACCCCTGTCATTCTGTGAAATAACGGTGGAGGAGAGAGCAGAGCCTGTCCAGGCTCTTGGTACTTCTGCAATCCCCGGTAGCGCAGGTTGTATCCCAGAGCTGAGTCAACTGCTGCCCTTTGCTAATTACGCCCTTCTGAGGTGTTATTTGGTTTGAAAAGGCAGTCGGGTGGCTGAGTGCTTGTCTGCTGCAACTCTTGGTGAGTCATGCTGCTGCTCTTTAGAAAGTGTAATGGGCTGTGCTCTGTTCTCTGCAGGTTGGGAGACCCAGTAATATAGGTCAGGCGCAACCAATTATAGACCAGCTAGCAGAAGAGGCACGGGCTTTCAACCGCATCTATGTGGCATCTGTTCATCAAGACCTCTCCGATGACGACATCAAGAGTGTGTTTGAGGCCTTTGGGAAGATTAAATCCTGCACGCTAGCCAGGGATCCCACAACAGGAAAACACAAAGGCTATGGTTTCATTGGTAAAATGGCTGTCTGGTGTTTGATGTGGGCTTGGGAGAATGGTCAGGAGCATCTGCATCTTTCTCTTTTTTTTTTTTTTTTTTTTTTCTCTAGTGGAAGAATTGCAGTAAGAAATGGGGTAGAAATAAATTTGGAGCAGATCTGTGCCTGAACTTAGAAATATAATTAATAGCCAGGTATTTTTACTCACTGTTAGGTAGGTTGAGAGATCTTGCTGTGCTGACTGTTCTCAACAATGCTTGTGTGCTCAGAGGGGTGAGATGAGTGAGCTAAGCACGGAGGGTCTTCTCACTTGAACACTAAGCAGTTGTTTTTTGCAAATACCAATCACAGTTGTGGGGTGAGAGTGGCTGCGTTCAGGAGTAAAAAGGATCATTTATAAATACTTCTCTTTCTCACTGCAGAATATGAGAAAGCACAGTCTTCTCAAGATGCTGTTTCCTCCATGAACCTCTTTGACCTTGGGGGTCAGTATCTCCGAGTTGGTAAAGCCGTGACTCCTCCAATGCCTCTCCTGACACCAGCTACACCGGGAGGACTGCCTCCGGCAGCAGCCGTTGCTGCAGCGGCTGCTACAGCAAAGATCACAGCACAGGTAAGGCGTAGGCTGGTGTGAGTCAACCAAGCGGATGACTGGTGTGACCTGGTAGAAAAAAGCATGCAAACTGAGCTGTAGTCACTGGTGTGAATGAAAGCCCTCGGCCTGGATCGTGCTGTGTTCCCAGGAGTTCACGTGTAGGAGCTTGCCCCTGGCCCTTGTGAGGATCTGATACAGCAGTGTTCTGGAACGGAGTCTGGCACAGCTGCTCAGAACTTCATTTAAAGAAACTGCGGGGGAAGATTGGAGGGATTCCTTGTCTGGATAGGCAAACCAGTGATTAGGGAAATGGCTGTAGTAGAGGCTTAAAGAATGTATGAAAGTATGTGAAAGGGGGCAGGCTCAGGAGGGCAGTAATAGTTACGTGTTGTTGAAAAGGCTCTGCCTGTGTGATGAGGTGGAAGGTGACTGTAACGGCTTTAGGCTGTTCAGAAACAAGGAAATGCAGTGATGGAGCAGAATTGGATGTTGATGTCATGGGGTTCTCAAATTTAGTTTGCTTGAAGGAGGAGCTCCTGGCTATGACCAGCGGGCGCTGATGGAGGAGGATTGCCTTTCAAAGAAAACCCCCCTATCTGTGTCCGTCGTCCTTGCCTTGGGCAGCAGAATCTCCCCCTACATCGCCATAGCCCGTGAAAAAACAAGTTCAGCACTCTTGGGTTCTTCTATTCTCTCAAGCAAAAGAATTGCTGAGGTGTGCAGCCCATGTGTGCCGCTAATCAGCTGACTGGGCTTACTTGTGTAAACAGCTCTTTTTCTGTGAATCACAAGGTAGAGGCAGAAGTGGGAGGAGCGGCCAGTAATGTGAAACTCTCAGGTGGTTTGCATGTCCCCAGCAGAAAGTCCGCAAGTCTGGGATCCTCTGCAGTCAACTAAGGAAGGAAGCTGAGGCATGGCTCAAAAGTCATTTGGATCAAAATCACTTTGGGAAAGAACCGTTAATTCTCTTAAGTGGTAGAGATCTGTTACAGACATGGATAAACGTTTCTGTTTCTTTCTGCAAAATACTGCAGGATTTGTTACTGCGAGGAAAATTTAAAATTCAGTATGTAGAAAAAAGGTTCTGAAAGACCTCAGAGATACTGGGCAGTCTTGTCTTTGCTTAGACGTGGTACAGATCTGATTTGCCACGTGGGTAGTTGTAGAGGACTAGAGAAAAGAGTGAGAACAGTTACAGAAGGCAGGATCTCTTATTTATGCTCTTGCATAGTTCTTTTATGAACAGCTTATTTTAAATAAGAACATATGCAGTCATGGTCTGTAGGGGCTTTAATTTCACATTTTTTTTTTTTAAACACAAGCTAATCAGTAAACTCGGGGGAGCTAAAGACATGGACATGAGAGAGAAGCTTAAGTCAGAGATAAAACTTTGGATCTGCAACCAGAACTGCAGCTTTAGTCTGCAATTAGCATGCCAGCCAAGGAAGGAGGAAGTGTGTCTGCACTTCAATGAAACTGTGAAGAGAGAGAGGCATCAAGTAGCCAAGATAATTGTTAATGTCTTGACAATGACTGTAAAAAAAAAAAAAAAAAAAAAAAAAAAAAAAAAAAACACAAAAAAAAACCCAAAAAAAAAAACCCAAAAGAATTAAAGCTATTAGAAAAAGTTTCTTTAGCCATTTAAGTAAAAAGTGGGGGCAGCTAACGACCAGTGTAGTTAAAAATGACGATGGTCTTGTTACAGCACTGAATGCTTACAGAAGTATTTTTCCCCTTCATTAGAAGCATAAGGCTAATGATGCACGTGGGATTACTGCACCCGAGGTGGGTGTAAAGCTCGGAGTTAGTCATGTGCAGATGCACCCTTAATAGTTCGGGGTTTTTTGTAATAAGTCTGTCCTGTCGTGGCTATTGCCGTATGGCTGAAGAACAGCAAACATGATACATGCATAGGTCGTGTGGAAAACGGGTATCTGCAGGCTTTGTTCTCAGCCCAGTGGTAGGGAAAGATTGAAAGCAAGCTTTAAAGGAAGGACAATGTTTTCAAAAGAAACAGATATGCAAAACACTTGGTCATTTTAGGGAAATACCCCTGCTAGATGAACATAACTTTCTTTGATAAGACTACTGTTACACTTTGCTAGGAAAAAACATTAAATCATATCCTATCAATAATTTGGGAGTTGGAGGAGACCCCCGTGAGAAGCTGTTAGACCAGACCAGCGCTGTAACAATGAATTCTGAGATGCGTAGGCAAATGAGAAGAGATGGAAACGAGCTGTGCTGGAAATTGTTGACCCTTCACTCCGCTGATGAAATTACTTACAGATAGGTCTTGCTTCATCTCCAATAAAAATATTAGTGGCCTTGTTCTCGGCATTCGGAGAAGAGTACTAATGGAATTAGTTGGCAGCACAGAGGTGAGATGCATTATTAATGTAGAGGAGAACTGGAGTGTCGCAGCAGACTGGAGTAAAAATTATACACAGCCTTTAGTAGTAAGAGCACAAGATACTGCATTTAAGGAACAGAACCTTAGAATTTTTTGCTCCATGGTGTCAGCACGTACAGGAGCCCCATGAAAACAAGGAAGAGAAGGATCTGTGTAACTAAATCATAATAGCCAACAGCAACAAAAAAATTGGATCCTAGTGTATGTTTTAGGTACGTTATTTTCAGTAGTTTTATGGAAGTGTTTTATCGTTTAACTAGGTGTTCATCTTGAATGTTGTGTGAATTCTGTCGTCTAGAGTCAGGATGTTTATGTGGATTGTAGAAGATATAGAGAAACACTGCAATTATTGGGAGAACTGGAAAACCTGATACGCAGGAAGAAACTAGAAAAGTTTGGCTTGGTGTAATTGTAGAAGACTGCTGAAAGGTGCATCAGATTTTTGCTCAAATACAGTCTGTATGGAGGCAAGTAGGCAGTGGGGTGGGAGAAGAGGCTCTGGCAACACTGACAAAAGGAAGTGGTTATAAAACGTTTCACTGATCGAGTCTGGAAGTTTGAAGGAAGTTGCCAGTCATCGACAGCTGTAAAGCTCAGCAGGGTCTGAGCAGTAAAAAGGTGGTGGCAAAAGTTAGTTATATGATTGTTACATTGAGAGATTTACTAATGTGATAATTGTTTGCAGTCGCTGTGATCGTGAGGGCAAACAGTGCTGTGTTGCTGGATCTAAAAGTGCGCAGCTTTTGAAAAGGCAGCGTTCTGCTCTCCCTTGTGCTTGCAGTAGTGTTTTTGACTACGGTGTTCCTTGAATCAGGCAAGAATTAACCTTCCACCAGATCACTTAGGAAAAACTGAAGCTGTAAGAGTTCCCTCGCCTGGTTTGTCACCTGGCCCCAGGGCCCTGGTGCTGTCATCAGAGGGGGTGGGACGGGAGCTCCCATCAGTCTTTTCAAAATGGATCACATCCCTTAGCATCAGTAAAAAGCTTTATCTGCGTATAAGGTGGAAACAAGTAGAGATTCCTCTTACTCTAGAATTGCCTGCATCTTTCAAACCATGTATTGAATCTCTTGGTGTCTTTCATTCAGTAACCGACCTAGCAGCTTGAGAGGATGGGTGACATTTGAGTTGCAAGAGAACATTTTTCTTCCAAGGCTTGGTGTCTCCTAGTTTCTGCATTTCTCTAGTGGGCTGGGTGGCATACTTTTTTCCTTTTACAGTAGCACTGGGAAGCTGTCATCCTCAGAATCTATGTATCTGGTATATCTTAGGTGTGGAAAAAAGCTGAGCCTCACCTGAATGCACCCATAATATGACTTCTTGACATAGAATTAACGCTTGGGGTTTTGTTGTTTTTTTTTCTTCTGTCTTGCAGGAAGCAGTGGCAGGAGCTGCAGTTCTTGGCACCTTGGCAACCCCTGGGCTGGTATCTCCAGCACTGACTCTGGCCCAGCCCTTGGGGGCGTTGCCGCAGGCTGTAATGGCAGCACAGGCACCGGGAGTCATTACAGGTATGGTTACTCTTCATTTTGTCACTTATTAGAAAGCACGGTTCTCTATGGCTGGGGTCACAACGAAGGAGAATCTGAAGCTGAAATCCTTCTCCCTGCCCTGCTTTGTCAAGAACTTTTATTTATTTGTGCAGCAGAGTGGGATTTTATTTTGGTATATAATAGATACGACAGGGACATTAACTTCACAGCAGGAATGCATGGCACTGAGTGAAAAATCTGGATAATTGTTACTCCATGCAAAATCCTGCACTCTTTCTCCCTTCTGGGCAGGTATTGAGTGCTTTTGTCCTTTGTGCTGACTGAGATACTGCTTATGTCTCCCTGGCCATTGGTGCAGAGCAAATAAAACCGTCAGGATTCCGTGATCCTCTTTGTCGCTGGCTGGTGTGTACCCAGATGTTGCAGAACATCAGTTCTTTGCTTTGTGCTACAGAGTTTGTACTCTTACAGGTGTAACCCCCGCCCGACCTCCCATTCCTGTCACCATTCCACAAGTGGGAGTTGTGAATCCGATCCTGGCTAGTCCCCCGGCATTGGGCCTGATGGAGGTCAAAAAGGAGAAGGAAGAGGAGGAGGTATTCCAGGAGTCAGAGAGGCCAGAGATGCTGAGCGAACAGGAGCACATGAGCATATCTGGCAGCAGCGCCCGTCATATGGTGATGCAGAAACTGCTTCGTAAACAGGAGGTGAGTGCAGAGTGACCGCCTGAGCCAGTGTCAGCAGATGGGGCTGCGGGGCTTAGACCTGTCCTAATGTGGTGGCGCTCTGCAGGTCTGTGTGCGGGACGGCCTTCCTGCAGCACGCGTTGTAGGTACCTCACAGAGCTCACTGGGACTGCGAAGGCTACCTGCTCGTGTCCTGCTTGCGATGGTTCTTACTCTGCCGTTAGGATCTTCTCAGAGTTCCTCTGAGGTTCAGATCAGTCCCTAGGCCAGAGAGGCTCGGCTAGGAGGTGTCTCTGGTTAAACTGTCTGTTTACTTAGGATCATTAAAGCAAACCATGATGGCCTTTTGGCTTATAATTTAGGAAGTGAGACTGACACATGGTCAGGGCAGTCCACCTTTTCCTCCCCATAACCTTTTACAGCAAGATGAAACTCTGAGCTGTTTATAAAACAAATTTTCATGGAAGTTAAAATGAGAGAGAGGGCAAGAATGAATGATAGAAAAACTCAGAACATTAAATAGAAGAATAGATTTGTAGATGGGGGTTGTCTCAGAAGGGGCTGATATTGATAATCTCATCAAGCTTCTTGTTTGGGCATGACCAGAGGCTTGTTCCTGGCCATGATTGAGTTTCCCATCTGACACGCGGATTTCCTGAGCCCTGACGCTGAACTGACGATGTTTCTTCTCTGGTTGCTAGACAGGGATAATGCTGACACAGGTTTCATAAGGCAGACCACAAATGAGTTAGCTGGTGAGCATTCTCCTTTACTCTCAAAGGGCGCATGATTTTAAATACATCTTTGAGGTTCTGACTTAACAGCCCATTTTCCTCTGTCACAAGCAGCTTTCCCAAAGAATCCAATTCATTTGGCATTCTTGCTTGTAAAAAGTTTATCAGTGTCGAAAGAGAGTCTTGAACTACGACACTTGCAAAGCTGGTTATCATTCTCAGCTTGTAAGTACCCTTCCATTTTTGTGGTTCTTTTAGTAGGCCCTTTAAAGGCAGTGGCACAGACCTGTGAATAAGAACTGGAACAAGTATTTTAAAATTACACTGAGCCCAAAATGCCGTGTCTGCTCACCTGAGACGCTGGGCAGGGCCAGAGCTGGGAGCAAGGGATGTGGTAGAGCTGGGTGTAATGCACAAGACTAGAGGCTGCCCAGAGAGGTTGTGGAGTCTCCATCCTTGGAGACGCTCAGAAGTCATCTGGACCTGGTCCTGGGCGACGCTAGGTGGCCCTGCTGGAGCAGGGGAGCTCGGACCAGGTGACCTCTAGAGGTCCCTTCCAGCCTCAGCCATTCTGTGATAGAGGAGCTCAGGCACAAAAGGCCGTGATGGGGGGGGTGCATATGAGAGGTCCGTTGCCGACACTCTGACAGACTCGTATGTTGTTATACCCTGCAACGAACGTTACCCGGTCAACCATCGGTTGTCAGAGGTATAGAAGACTTGGTTAATCCTTCTACTTTATTTACAGCTGAGGAATTTTTTTTTTAAAAAGACACGACAGTGGTGTTGGAGATAAGAAAGCAAAAAATAACTGCATAGGAACAGCACAAGAAAAATTAGAGGTCTCCAGGTCACTTGTGCTTCAAGATGTGTCTAAGAAAAGCCCCAGAGATGGCACACAGCTGAGGCCAGGCCACAGCACAGCTGCCAGTGAATGAGATTTGTTCGTGCTTCTGATGCCTGGGAAGAAAATTTACTAATTTGTTCCTGAGAACGTGGGATGTTACTTGTTTCATGGAATACGCTTGTAATGATATAGCACTGGAATATCTGGTGGTGCTCACATGCTGCGTTGTCTGATGTGGCTTTGCAAATGTCATCTCAGTGTCTCTCGGGTGTATTAATTCTTTCTTCTTGGCTTTCTCTCTGCAGTCCACTGTGATGGTGCTTCGCAACATGGTGGATCCAAAGGACATTGATGATGACCTAGAGGGAGAGGTGACAGAAGAATGCGGCAAATTCGGGGCTGTAAACAGGGTCATCATCTATCAGGAGAAGCAAGGAGAAGAGGAGGATGCTGAGATCATTGTCAAGATCTTTGTGGAGTTCTCCATGGCCTCAGAGACTCACAAAGCCATTCAGGCTCTGAACGGGCGCTGGTTTGCAGGAAGGAAGGTGGTAGCAGAGGTGTATGACCAGGAGAGATTTGATAACAGTGACCTGTCAGCATGAACTCTACTTGAAAGACTTCGCCCCTGCCCCCTCTGCCTGCCTGGTTCTTTTTTAGCCATGTATAAAGAACGCGCCAGGGTGGGCACAGATCTCTGTGATGTACTTGTAGTTTGGATAAAAGCGCAAAGAAAGCTAGTGTGCATCTGTGTGTGTGTTAAAGGGGCTGACGTCTCCCCAGCGGAGGCTGGCGTGGCTCTGGCCTCGTCGCCTGGAAGAGCGGGGCCCGAGCCTGAAGAGGGGTCGCTGCTCGTGTTCCTGCCTTACGCTGCGGTCGCTTCAGAAACACTCAGGTCAAGACCCGACCACACCTTTTAGGGGCTAGAATAGCCGTTTCCTTCAGAGATGGGCCATGAATGATTGGAACGGAGGAGGGAGTCTCTTCGTAAAGTATTTTGGCAGCACCCTTGGGTGCTGCTGGATTAACAAGGAGGAGGGAGGGGAGCTCGGGTGGTGCTGGAGGGAGCTTTGCTGCCGAGGAGCCGCATGTTGGGCTTGGCCTCAGGAGCCCACACGTGGGTCAGGGCCCAGAACTGAACCGGCTGGGCCTTTTTGGAGTGTTCCCATCAGGCTTGTTCTGATACTGCGGTTTGGGCCTCACGGTACTCTTGATGGGTCAGAGTTACCCCGACTGATCCTTCCTCAATGTGCCAAAACGCGAATAGCGAGCCAGGCTGTAGGCGTCGCAGCTGGGCTGGGAGCGCGAGTAGCGCCGGTGGCAGCGCCTGAAGTGCTTTTGTGGAATCGACATCCAGCCCTGGTACTGTGGGCAGTGATGGGAACACACGCCTCGCCTGAAAGGATAGTTTGGGGGGGATTTGTTGAGGACTCAAAGCATTAGTAATATTTACAAAGCATAAATGCATTTATTTTAGTAATTTTTCTGTCTAGCTAATGAGTAGGAACAGAATTAGCTCATGTTAATTACCTTAAATATTTTCAGTATGTAAGGGGCTACTATACTGCTTGTCATGCATAGCTGGTGCACAGCACAGATCTGAAGAAAACCAGTCGGTTTAGTTTAGAAATTCAAACAAAGGAAGAAGGATCTCTAAGGAACTTCCGCAGGGAATTCTTGAGTTGAGCCTGCAGCTACGGGTTGCCTCTAAGCTTGGAGATGTCTTTAAAATTAAATTTTTGTATTTTGTTTCAAACACTGAAAAGAACTCTTCTGTTGTAGGGTAGAAATTTGTATTTGCGCTTTATGATTAATCTATATTTAACACTTTTTGTACTAATATTGCCTGTTAGCTTAAATAACCTTTCTTCTTCCCTCTTTTTATGCCCATTCCAAGTTAACAGCAAGCCTGTCGTTCCCAACGTGTGTTTTGTTCGCCAGCGTCTGTTGGGATCAGCTTGCTCTTTCCCTGGTCATCTGCCCTGGCAGCCCTTCTTCGCGTTTGTTAGCTTGAATTTCTTTTTCTTGAAAGTGTTGATGAGATCTGCTGAATATATTCTGAAGTGGCATTTGCCCCTTCTTACCTGTGCTGGAAATGCATCATCCCGTGCCCGCTGTGATCCCACTGACCTCCCACAGCCACGGCATGCTGGTGGCTCGCAGTTGCCCCGGTCTCGCAGTGCAGCACAGCTGCTTTGCTGCTTTTCTTTGTGATGCAGGAGAAGATCCACTATTTTTAATTGTTCCAGAGATCGGTTTAGTCCTACTAAAGAAAACCAAAGCACCTCTCCCATGACTCAGTTGGTCTGTCTAGCTTCCATTTTCTGTTGTTTGCTCCTCTTCTGTTGGCTGGATTTAGGAGTACAAAGTCCGCACTGGAAGTTTCCTTGTGCTGCTGATGGTTTAAAAAACTAAAGTGGGGAAATGTTGATGTGAGAGGAGAGCAGAGATTAAAGAATGACGGCCTGAGTGCTGATCAACAAGTTTTTGTGCGTGATCAATCTGACTTGGCTGACAGGATGACATTTTGCAAAAGTAACTTCATAAATGTCTTCATGAGTCAAATGTCTGACAAAAGACCATCTGTCTTACCTTCTGGGTGGCCCTTGACACTGTCCTTCACAACATCCTTGTAACTGGAATGGAGAAGATACGGGTGTGGTGGGTGACTGTTGATGGGTGAGGAATTGGCTGGATGGCCACATCCAGAGTTGCAGTCAACGGCTCCGTGTCACAGTGGAGATCAGTAAGGAGTGGTGTCCCTCAGGGGTCCGTTCTGGGACTGATACTGTACGATGTTTTTATTAATGACACAGAGAATGGGATTGAGGGCACCCTCGTCAAGTTTACGGATCACACCAAGCTGAGAGGTGCAGTAGATGTGCTGGAGGGACGGGATGCCATCCAGGGGACCTGGACAGGCTGGAGAGGTGGCCCCATGTGAACCTCATGGGGTCCAACCAGGCCCAGTGCAGGGTGGGTGCAGCCCCCGGTGCCAGCCCAGGCTGGGGGTGGGGGGATGGAGAGCAGCCCTGAGAGAAGGGCTTGGGGGGCTGGGGAGGGGGGGGGAAACGCTGCCCGTGAGCTGGCACCGTGCGCTGGCAGCACAGAAACCCCCCGCAGCCTGGGCTGCATCCCCGGCAGGGGGGCGAGGGGGGGATTCTGCCCCTCTGCTCCGCTCGGGGGAGACCCCCCTGCAGTGCTGCCTCCAGCCCCGGGGACATCGGGAGGACACGGAGGTGTCGGAGCGGGGCCGGAGGAGGCCCTGGAGATGCTGGGAGGGCTGGAGCCCCTCTGCTGTGGGGACAGGTTGAGAGAGCTGGGGGGGTTCAGCCTGGAGAAGAGAAGGCTCCACGGAGACCTTCCAGCCCCTTCCAGGCCCTCAAGGGGCTCCGGGAAAGCTGGGGAGGGACTCTGGAGCAGGGAGGGGAGCCACGGGACGAGGGGGGAAGGGTTTTAAGCTAAAAGAGGGGAGATTCAGATTAAAAATAAGGCAGAAATTCTCCATTATGAAGCTGGTGAGCCCCTGGCCCAGGTTGCCCAGAGAAGCTGTGGCTGCCCCATCCCTGGAGGGGTTCAAGGCCAGGTTGGAGGGGGCTCGGAGCCACCTGGGCTGGTGGGAGGTGTCCCTGCCCAGGGCAGGGGGTGGCACTGGGTGGCCTTTAAGGTCCCTTCCCACCCAAACCATTTGGTGATACTATCAATCTAAGATCATGTGTTGTACAACATTGTAATTAAAATGCTCTAGTGTGAGCTAAACACAAATTGATTAGGAATGGCTGACAAACACAATATAATCCTAAATAGACAAAAAAAACCCCACTGAATGCAGAAGGGCTTTTTTCCCTCGGATCACAGAGTCATAGAATAGTTTGGATTGGAAGGAGCCTTTAAAGGTCATCTAGTCCAACCCCCAAATATCTTAAGAAATCTTAATAGAAATCTGGCTTAGGCCAAATGTAGATGTCTCTAATGATTTAGGATTCTGAAGCAGGTATAGAAATGTGCATTTCACAGGCTGGCGTGGCAGGTCAGTAGCACGTTAGGTTTGGTGTTAGTGCACATAGTCTGCTTTGGTTTGTGTTTAAAATGGTTTATTCATCCGTGAGGGATTCTGACTTGGAAAGCCATAACTCAGACAAGGATGAGAAGGTTTTGGGGGTAATCGGTGGGTGTGCGATGTGGTGGTGGGTGTTGTGGTGTTCCTCTCCTGGGGCAAGTTCCAGGGGGTCACCATCCATGTAGTCAGCCTCCCAGGTGACTGTACAAGGCTGAAGCTGTCAGTGACTGAAAGGACGACGTGTGTGACCAGGGGAGCACAAAGTTGCGCCGTGGGAGTCTCCCTCTGGAGAAAGTGGCTGGTGAGCCTGTCTGTCCACCCCCAGGAGCTCTGTCATGTGGGACCCTTGCCTGAATTTATTGATGGCCTCTCACCATTCCCTCCCCGTTCCCTCAGAGATGTCTGTGCAATCACCAACTCATATGTAATCATGTATTCTTCCAATTACTGTAGTTCGTGTCATGCAAACTGGAAAAAGCTGTAGATCGGTGCTTCAGGTGCAGCATGAATCTGGTCAGGGTAGAGACAAGAGGATGGGTTCCTCTCCATTAGCCTATTAGTCAGGCTTCAGTCTTCCTTGATACTCCTCCTCTTCAACGGCTGTAGTTTGAACGGTTTTCTGACGGAGTGAGGGAGTAACAAGGTGTCATCAGGTTACTTCACCTTCAGGCTTTTTCAGACTTTTCCTATTAGAACACATCACTCTGCAGAGTAACGGTTTTCAGCCAGTTTTATCCATGTAGGGGCTTTCTCAACTGATTTGACAGCATTGCTCTTCAGGGTGAATTATTTGAAAAACGCAGGCAATTGAGAACAGGCTTTTTGCAGAAGCAACCCGAACATCTGGAAGCCTTGCCACGTGACTGCACGCGTATGGACTTTCCTGGATTTGCAGCCCTAAATTAGGACATTAGGACAGAGAACTGCGCTGGCCTCGTTACGATTCAGGCACAGGTCTGTAATAATTGCCTGAAAGACGTGAGAAGGCTAAACCTGTCCAAATTTGTCTTCCTGTAGCTCCTGGGGTCTGTGTGTTTAGGTGTGCCAGCACCGATGATGATCACCGGGAGCTGTGGTGTGTCACGGAGACCCATATATATCTTGAAGCAGAGCGTGTGTGACTTGCCTAGTACCAGAATCGATGGAACAGAAACAGGACCGAGCAGCTGGGATGCTTGCTTGCCTTATTTATGGCAGCATGCTGCCCGGGTGCAGCTGCACAAACTATTGAATGGCTCTGTCTGGTGGCAACTGTCAGAGGAGGCTCTAGGTTTTAATGAAAACATCCCAAAAATGTTTGGGGTGAGAATGAAACCTTTTTGCCCGAGTGCTGGAGGTTAGAGACTGGGCCCGACCAGCAAAGAGTTCCACTTTGCTAAACCCTAAAGGAAACGGCATTGGTGGAAAGTAGAAACCAACAGCTGCTCTCGGTGGCCTTCGCGCCTCGACTCTGCATCGCTGGGTCCTCATCAGGGGTCAGAACCTTCAGCTCTCTTAGACTGGGGGCCTTCCCTGTGGCCCAAAGGCATGTTGTAAAGAGGATACTGCTTACGTGGAGGCGAGAAGAAAACCGCGCTGCGGGAAGGCGGGTACCAGCGGTGCAGGTTTGCTTCTCACACTTGCGAAATGGGTCATTTCAATGATCCAATGTGAGCTCCTGCACCCACGCTCTCTGCTGGGAGACCCCTCCTACCTTTCCAGGATCACTTCCCTGAAAAACACGGCTTGAGGTCTTACCCCAATGGATGTGGGTGCCTGAGTAAGCTCAGTCAGGTATTTCGTGATTGCGGGAGACTTTCATCTGAATTCATCTCAAACTGGTTCCAGTCCATTCCCGTATCTGTCGCTCCTGTTTCTCCCCACCCAACCTACCCCAGATTTGCAACGCTTTTTCCTGAGTCACTTGCCTTAGATTTGAACCGTTGGGCAAAAGGGATAACTAATCCCCAGCTTAAACCCTGCATATATACACCTAATTATAGAGCTGCATACCACTGCTGTTTTCTTTGGCCCAGGACCTCAAGTTTCAGAGCCTTAACCCCTGCAGTGCTGTTCTTTGTCTAGTTCCTGCTGTTGACTTGTGGACAAGTTTAAAGTCTGTAAATCCTGTGGATTATTGGTGTATTCCTGCATAGAAGATGGGCAGGAAGAGACCAAAAAATTTGGGAAGTAGCGGTCTGCAGCAAAATAGGTACACAAGAAGGTTTTCCAGTATCTCGTTGGTACTTGGACAGACTGTCTGTCCACATCATCTTCATTCCAGGTAAATTCCAGGTTCAGCTTTCAGTATGAATAAGGTAGAATCCCGATTGGGCAGCATTTTCCTGTATGCGCTGTCTCTTGTGCAGATCTTCGGTTTTATGGCTGTTGGGCTGCCGGAGAGGCAGCCAGAACGACAGGACTGCATATGGCTAACACCAGTGTGAGTGTCCCGTCCCTCTAAAACAGCACGCCTAACCAGACTAAAGCACGTAATAGTGCTGTGGGAGGCTAGTGAGTTAGTGTTCGTGCTTCTAAGACAACAGTCCTTCATCTCTAGCTGAACACAGGGGTGGTTGAAATAACCTGAATTGACAGACAAGGTTTATGTATTATTTTTTTTTTTTTGTATGAGCTGATTACCAGACTTTCCACTGGCAGGTCTGTGGAGTTTCCACCAAAGCAGCCTGAGAGTCTTCCCTGACAGTCCGTGCCTGGATCTCTCTCAGGTGGATCCTGAAGCAGAGGTTCAGCTTTATCCCTGCTGTTGCCATTGTCATTAGACCTCTCCGTGATGCTGCTTCTTTCCTGCAAAGACCTGGCGTGGCTGCTGCTGGCAAAGATCTCTCGCATGTGCATTCTGCACTGGGGGTGCCCTTATTTCCTCTGAGGTTTAACCTGTAATCCCTGGGGACCGGTGCGGAAGAGCTTGAGCCTTGAAGCTCTGGGTCTTCCTGTTCTCTCTGACCCAGCTTCTTTCGCCTCGGCAGCCTTTTCCCCGCAGCGTTCATAAAACTGCCTTGGCAATTGGTTAGTTTTCCTTAAACGGGGCTGTATCACCTGAGGTTTTTGTCTGTTCTTTCAAGGCCGAGTCCTCACTTTCCACAGAATAAACCAAGTGGACTTGCAGTAAGTGACGGCTCTGCTGTTGGTCCTGCCCGAGGCAGTGGCCTCTGCAGGCTCCTGTGCAAAAGCACGGAACAGGGCAAGCACGGAATTGATACGCTTCAGATGCCAATGACTTACAGGTAAGGGTTTTCGTGAGTTAGAGGCCATGCCAATCCAGGCACCATGAGCTAAATCCTCAGTTTCCAGGGCATCACGTAGCACTGGACCTGGCAAACTTCTCATCCCTTCTGGGATGCAAGTTCCCCTGGAGAAGTCCGGGGTGGCTGCTCTCAGAGCCCTGGTATGCAGCTTGGCTTCTCCCGCTTCTTTTGACCCTCCTCCCGCTAGCTGGGAAGTACCTGGGGCTTCTCAGGGAAAAAAACCCTCTTTTCTCTGGGCCTGCTTCAGTGCATTTCCCGCTGAAGCGTTTCCAGGTGCCTCCATGGGTGGCAGACCCAGGAACATTCCAGGGGGGTGCTGAGACTGAAGGAAGAGATTTGAAAGAAACAGCTGGCCCAGGACAGCAGTCTGCAACAGGAAAGCTGTTGGGCTTTTTTCGGGACATGCTCTAGGTCCAACCTTCCCGATGAATCCCTCATTTAATGGAACCGCACGGCAAATAGGGAGCAGTTCTCCAGAGAAAACAGAAAACTGAGTGGTTTGAACTTTCAAGCACCTCACGGCTGGGAAACGGCGTTCTTTATAGGGAGCGTCTGCTCTGCAGCAGCCAAGCATTGGAGTG